>NW_008610286.1:4687-13708 GCF_000691845.1 Merops nubicus | reverse complement strand
TCAGCAGGATAGTACCTTTTGGGGGTATGCAGTACTAAAGACAAGCTATGAAATATTAAACATCCTGCTAAATTAAAATGTGTATTCAGATGAAGCAAATGAAATGCAATGTTTTGATGTTTGTGAAACAAAGTTTGGAAATGAAAGCCAAAGCATTTCTTAAAATTTTCCCACTAACATTTCTGTTGAACTCCACGTTTTTTCATTCCAATGAAACTTCTCCAACAGCATGTTGTTCAGCCAGTGGCTGCTAACCAATTCTCACAGATCACCTCCTTAAGGACACTAATTCCTCTTAGCCAGAATCCCAAGATGTTTTACAAAAACAAAGGCTGCCTCCATTTTAATATCTGCACTCTTAAGCAGAGCTCCATTTCCAGTGAATTCATGTGTTTTTGAGCAATGACAAGAGACAGAGGTAAGAAGAAAAGCCAGATCTCCTGAACCTCAGCTGCCCACGTCAACTGCGCTCTCAGCTTTATGAAAAAGCGTATTTCTTACCTGATGGTTCCACCTAAAAGCCCTGCCAGACAACATGCCACCAATTACATATTAGCCAACAACACTATTTGTGCAGTGCACTGAAAAGGTCACAGTGTGCTACAAAGCATGTCTTTAGGACTGTTCACTCCCCAAGGTCTCAGAAGTTATTAAAGTCTCATGTTTGCAAGGGGAGAAAGAAGGGGATGGGGAAGACAACCTTTGAAAAGGTGCTTCTAAAGCAAATCTTGAAAACCATTCAGGGATCTCACAAAGTCAGTAGGTTACAAGGGCAGGCTCATAATACACAAGGGCTTTAAAAAAGAAAAAAGTACACTACAAACAGCTGAAAAATAGTCTCTTCTTCACTTTTATTCCCAAGATTTGTATTCACAGACGTGCGCAGGCCAAGAAAATTACCACTGGCCAGCAGCCCGAGAAGAGCTGAATACTAGCCAGCAGAAGCACTATTTTATCACATTTATGGATTTTATGATTAGATTGGACATTACAGTTTAAAATTACTTACTGGAAATTTCATTATGACAGGACAAGGGGCTGACTTGCACCTACACCTACGGACCAAGCAAGCTGTTTGACCCCAACTGGCAATGAAAACTGACTTTTCCATCTCCCCACAGATGCCTTGGAAGAGCAGGATTAACGAACATCCCACCAGATTTTGCTGCTGTCCATCCAGGCAGCTGCAGAAGAGCTGGGCTACCACCGGACCCAGCTTTAAAGCCAGCAGGAAGATCATGGCTAGGCCAAACGCTGCTTTCCTCCAGAGCTGCATTGTCCCCAGGGAACTCACAGCAACACTGTCACAGTCCAGTGTGAGCCCACGTGGCACTGCGAGGCCCCAGGAGAGGTGCTCTCTGGAGGAGCTTTTCCCAGCAGCAAGCACAAGGACCATGTTGTTAGTGGCACCAGTTCTGCTGCCAGCTACCTTGGCTGGTTGTCCCAAGCCCCTTCTTCCCCCGTGCCCCGCACGGCGCTGGCCTCTCCTACTTGTGGGGCGACCTGAAAAGGCTGGAAGAGGAGCTGTGGCAATCATCCATGGCACCCAGCCCTGCCAGGGTCAGGCTGTGGGAACATCCCCTGTGTTTCCATGCTTCCCACCCCCAGTGCCCGACTTGGCAGCCTTCTGCACAACCTTCAGACAGGCATAAATCAGCACGGGCTTTGCAGGACATCAAATTACCAGGCTCAGGCCTTCATCTGAATAACAAAACCCGTTCTCTAATGCTATTTATTGCTGTTTGCTCCAGAAAAGCAACACAACAAAGGGCTTCTACTGCCATGCAAAGTGCTGGTCACTTGAATGCCTGCCTTCACAAGGGAATGATTCTGGAGGCTGCTGAGCAGTCAGAAGTGTTGAAATCAACCTCACTAGTGAGGCGCTTGAAGTGTAGCAAAGTGCTTGAGTGGGGAATTAAGAGCTTGAACTAATTCCTGGTCATATTATCACCAGTGCATTTTTAGCATGTTCTCTTACCTTCAAAATAGCATCTCCCAGTGCCAACATCTGAAGCGTTACGCAACGTGAGCTCAAAATGCCACGTTTAGGATGAAAATGCATTGCAATCCCCCATATGGGAGATTCAGGCCCTAAACACAAAGGAGCTGGAAGTGGCAGCCCTGACAACAAATTATCTGCAAGGATTTTACTACTCTCTAAAGGCTGGTATGGCACATCTAATTATTGTACATTGCTCTGCTCTCTCAAAGAGCCTTTATTGTATAGAAGCACTCCACAGCTGAGAGGTTTTTTCACATCCTTACTCTTCTATTTTTGATCAACTAGTCCCACACTTAAGAATCTTAATTGAATTCCTCTGAAATATTCACTAACTAGAACCAGGACTTTGCAATTCGCTAATTAACTTTGCATGTATGATCCATTATTTTAAACTCCACTGCTGAATACAGTTTTGCATTGCCCTGCAAATAAGCAGGAAGACAAGATTAAAAAAAAACCTAAGGAAAAAAAAAAAAAAAAACAACAACAGAGAATAAAACCAAAATACCCCACACACACTATGGAAAAATTGCTCCTGGCTCTGACAATTAAATGCACACATCACACTACCTAATTTATATCTATATATTTTAAATAAAAGTTATTCCCTCTACTTTGTTTTAGATTTTCCCAGTCACTCACTCACAGTCTAGTAGGCTGGACTGACAGTAGGTATGTTCAGTCTGCCAAGACTCACATCCTGTACTCAAATCAAGACTGGAAAAAGAGTTCCAGGAACATATGGTCCCACCTTCTGTTGAAAAGAGGGCCCTGAGATAGGTTACCCAAGACAATGTCAAACAGCGTTGGTTGCTTCCAGCAAGGGTGACTCTACCACCCCCTGGGAGACTTATTCCAATGTTGACTTGTTCTCATGGCAAAAAATTCTTTTCTTACATCCAGATGGAATTCCCCTGAGCAACCTGCACCTAGTTCATCTTGTCCTGTGCATCCCTGCATTTGCATCTTCCATACAAACCATCATTAGCAGGACTAGGGAAGTGATTACCCCCCTGGACTTGGCACTGGTGAGGCCACACCTCGAGTACTGGGTTCAGTTTTAGACTCCTCTCTACAAGAATGACACTGAGGTGCTGGAGTGTGTCCAAAGAAGGGCAAAAAAAGCTGGTGACGGGTGCTGAGCACAAGCCCAGGAGCAGCTGAGGGAACCAGGATTTTTTTAGCCTAGAGCAAAGGAGGCTCAGAGGAGACATCATTGCTCCCTACAACTACCTGAAGGAGGTTGTGGAGAGGTGGGGGTCATTCTGTTCGCCCAGGTAACAAGTGATAGAACAAGAGGAAATGGCCTCAGGTAATGCCAGGGGAGATTTCAGGCTGGTTATTAGGAAAAATTTCTCCCCCAAAAGGGTTGTCAAGCCCTGGACCAGGCTGCCCAGAGAACTGGTGGAGGCACAATCCCTGGAGTGTTTTAAAGGATGTGTAGATGTGGTGCTGAGGGTTTAGTGGTGACCTGGCAGTGCTGGGTTAATAGTTGGACTTGATGACCTTAAAGGTCTCTTTCAGCCAAAACAATTCTATGATTCTGTGATTGAAGCACTTGAAGACTGTGATGGGATTTCTCTCAGCCTTCTCTTCCCTAGGTTGAAAAAAAAAAATCCACTTCTTTCAGCCTTTCTGTCTCCACGAATGAAGTTCAACCCTCTAAATGTTTTGGTCCAGTTTCCCAATATCTCTCTGGAACTGGGGGAGGCAAGATGGGACAGAGTATCCCAGATGTGACCTAACAAGAGCAGGAGAAGTAATCACATCCCCTGATGTGCTTGCTAACACTCAGTGATGCAGCCTAAGACACAGTTTGCCCTTGCTGCAGCAAGAGTGTGCTGCCAGCTCCATACCCCTTCCAATGAAGTGGGAAAAGAAACAACAGGGTGGTGTGGAAGCTTTAAGAAAAGCATGCAGACATGTTCCAGAGAGTGTTTACAAGTTGCAGGCAACTGAAAGGACATGTCTAGTATGTGAACTTCACAGCTGATAGTAAAACTCAGAGGCATGAAGCAGTTAAACAGTGAAACACCAAACCATGCCTCTCTACTGTATTCATGGTGTTACAGCCACACACACGAAGCTTTTGAGGCAGCCCCTTCAGAAGCACCACAGCAGCTCTGACCTTATTACTAAGGCAACAGCATATATTAAACTCAGACTTATTTCTGAAAGAGATCCCTGTTGCCAGGATTAGCAGACAATCTCCATTATTTGTTCGCACTAGATGAACAAGGATCTACACGATGAGTTGTTGACTCCATCCAGCACAGTGCAGCAATACTTCTTTATACACTGCTGCCTACAATAATTAACCAGTTTTTCATGTGGACAAGATCATCAACTATGCTACTAAAAACCCAAATAAAGAAAATTAATAGACAAACAAGCACTTCTATCAACTGCGAGTGAAACAAAAAGTAGCATTTTGCCGTTTCTATAAAGAACAACTGATTTCCCTACTTGACTCATCAAAATCTCAGTGCCTTGAACGCCAGGATCGACTTGAAAACTGTAACTGACCACAAATAATAACAGAATACCACAAAACGTGACATTTTTAACGTCTGTTTGTGGCAGTTGGGAGACACTGAAATCACATTTCAGCCTTGAGACACAGTCTTCAGAAGGTGGCTGCTTCTGACCCACCCCCGGAGAGCGTGAAGTTTTCATCTTATACAAGTTCACTTTCTGGATTGCACTGAACGTACCTGTAATGCTTCTTATGTTTAACCTTCCAGTAACTGCCCGAGGTGCTGCCACCAATTAAGGTTTTCAGTACAGTCCACAGACTTTAACACTTCGTAACTTAGCATGGTCTTGTGATTCTTTCCACACAGTACCACGTCTCAGAAACACCCTTTTGCTTTCCCCTGTCCCTCCCAAACTGGTCTCAAATACTTCAGCCAGCTATTCAATGGAATGAGTTATGAAGAACTTAGCACTTTCAAATTGTTTAAGATAAACTGAAAATTCATACTTAGGCTTCACTACACTCCTGCCACTGTACAGCAGCAGTAGAGTAACTCATGTCAAAAACTGAAGAATGATTCAATGCGAAGAAGCAGCTGTACTTTAAAAAAGCAACAAATAAAACCCCCAAACACTTCCTTACTCAGAGTTGCTTCTTTTTTGTATCTAGATTTTTATGTGACTACACAGAAATAAAAATATTAGCTGTACAGAGCTGCTACAGGAAGGCAGTGTTGCTCCCACCCTCTGCTAAGCCTCAGGAAGAGCAAGAGCACTGCTTCATCTTCATCAGCTGCATTACTGGGAAGCCACTGCTTCCCTTTTGATTCTCATCATCTCAAACCAGAGCACCTCTCTCAAGTTCCCTGTGCCCTCAGACTCCATTAAAGATACAACTATTCTGCATACACAGAAGCTGCAAATCTGTTGATGGCTTATCATCAACCTGCAAGATCATACTCCAAGAAACATCAGCCCCCCAGAACCCACCAAAGATGCTGACCTCTCATTCCCTAGGCCACTCAAAAATGCTGACTCCAGGAAAAAACCAATCCACGTTATTTAAGCCAAAGGAAGTCAAAAGCCCAGTCAGGTGCCTCTTGCTGTCAGAAAACAAGCAGATTGCACAGACGCTGCTGGTGGCCTCATTTGGCCTGTGAAAACATTTTTAGAAGGATGAGGACTCTGAGAGCACAGCTGAATGACTAAGATTAGGAGCAATTCCTCTTTATCTTGATAACTAAAACCCAAAGCAGCTATAAACTTAATAGTCCCATAGTCTATTCAAGAGCTCAAGAGCAACTGTCTGGCCCAAAAACTTTAAAATCGGCACCCGCTCCAGTTGCTCCATGCCTCCCTTTGCCCATTCACCCAGCAGAGAAACGACCCTGCACTGAAAATTAAAAGACAGAAAATGCATTAATAGGCTCCTACTGAAGACACATCACTGAATGAATGCAAAACTAACAGCTGAAGTTTTCACAATTAAAAAAAAAAAAAAAAAATTACCTCCCCTAACTTAATTGTTTAGTCATTAAATACAGAAGCACAAAGCAACATACCACTCTTCTAGATCAAGGGGGATGCACAATCACTGTCCAGCTCTTCACAGCAACAGTCCAGCCATGGAAGGAAAACCAGACATCCATACAATTCAACTTCTGGAAGCAGTGGGAGCAGGCAAAGAATTATTCAAATCACAACAGTCAGGTTTTGACAGCCATACTGCGTTTTCAGGACGCAGCCTCAAGCGCACCAAGAGCAGTCCACACAGGCACAGCTTCACAGTGCTCTCAAACCCACCACCTTTCACCACACACCATCTCACAACAACGAAGCAGTGACTAGCAAATAAAAAGAAGACGGTGGCTATAGTCTCCTAGATAATTTTCTGCAGTTTTGCTGCCATCCCAAACAACACCTGATTCAAGCTCCCCCAGGCAGCCTGCAAGAGGGGGTTCCAAGGCATCATGGCTGCAGCCCAAGGAGAAAGCAAAACCCAAGAACTTCTGAGTGACATCTTCAGCAATCTTACTTTCTCTCCAATGACACCAACATGATGCAAAACATTGTTCTGCCCTGTCTGAAGGTCTTCATGATCAGCAGCTCTAAAAAACCCACCAAAACATTGGCCCACATACTTTGGAAAGCAACCCCACGTTCCCCACACAGCCTGTAGTCCCTGGCCTTGAAGGTTTGTAGAAAGATGGACAGCCCTTGCAAAAAGCAGCTCAGGAACTTCTCTTTCCCACGTGCACCCAACAGAGATGGTGCAGAGACTGGACACAATCTGATCTGTGGCACTTCAAAGTTCAGGAAACAAAGGCATGAAGGAGTAAATGCTTCTCCAACCACCAGCAAATGCAGTACTTCCAACTGCCTTCAGAGAAAGAACCCTGCTACAACCTCCCACAACGTTACTCAGAATCACCTATTACATAGTACTGTCCTTCAGATTCCAGCTCCTGGGAGCCAGCAATTAACTGACAAACTCATCTGTCCTTTCAAGAGAGAAAAAAGCCTAAGTCTTATGACTTCTGGGGACCATCTGATTTTTTTTAATATCTAATTCATACTTTCCAAAAGGCTGAAGTTGCCAGTACTGGCATATTTACCTCCTGCTAATTCATAAGTTGTCAAAAATTCTGCTAGCTTTTAGTCAGTTATTATATGCAAATCCCAACTTTATAACATTTCTAGACAGCTTTAGCATTATCATGGGTACAATTTATACCTCTTCCATTTCATTTAAAAAGACACTGAACTGGAACTGGTCTGGAATAATTCAGTATAAACAATACTCTCCTTCAATAAATCTGTTAAGCATTGTTTTCCAAATCTAATGATGGATCCTCTAAATTTTATTTTCATTTTTATGGAGCTGCATATATTAAAACATATAGCCTTATAAACCATCTTCACGGCCACCAAGCAATTTAGTAATCTTGGACATAGTTTATCTAGCCTGAAACAAGCTTCACTTTGATTATGTGCAAACTACTGTGTGTAGTTTCTGAATGCATGGAAGCTTCTGACACCTCTGGAGAATAAAAACGTGCTCTAATGACATGAGTATGTTTTGTGGATAACGAGATTACTTTATAACTTAAATATTTATGACTGCAAGTGTATACTAGAGAAACTACAAAATGATTCCGGCATTCCCTAATTCAATCCATCTAGCACTGCATAGATTGAAGGAGATATTACACCCCAGTTAAAAAGAACAGTGAATACCATAGGCTAACTTTTTATGGTCACTTCAGAGGCAGCTGTTCCACTGCAGCTGCCCTCCTCCAGAGAAAAGAGATATTTGCCCTGGTTCTAAGGCCTGCATCAGGGAGATACCACCTGAGTACCTTCTGCAGAGGTATTTCCAAATACACTGGAGCTTTGGACTGTGTGAAAACGTTTACAGCAGAGACCCAGCTGACTACCTGCAGCCTGGAGTACACACTTTGTATCTGTCCACCTCAGGTGCCATCACCTGTCTCCTCAGCTGCCCAGCTCACTGTCTAAGAGCAGCTCCATCCCCTAAGCAAGCCTCATCAGGACACCCTACACTCAGTCACCACATGGATTCATATGAACAAAGCCTCTGTTAGGGGTGTGCTTGCACAGAGCAAGGGTTACACACAGTCCATCATCTCTTCACTGCATGATGCATGTGCAGAAAGCTCCCCCTCAGCCTTGCAAGACCTTGCCTTGTCATTGTCACTGCCAATATTTCTTCTACATTTTGGTAATTAACATTCTAGTGAACCACACCACAGTTCAAAACATTTTCTTTTGCAGCAGAGAGGCAAACTCTGCTGCTGCTCCTTCCTGCTTCTGCCATGATTAAGCAGCTGATTCACTCTCAACATCCTTAAAAGATGACTAGATTGAACCTTTTTCTCTACCAATATAAAATAAATCCAGGCCTGAAAACCAAGGCAACTATTTCAGAGGCCACTTGGGTGCTCTAGAATCTTTTTACAGGTAGAAAACTCTGTGATTACACTGACAACAGCACCCCTGAAGTTCTCCTGGCTTCTAATCTGTCCCTGTGAAGCCCTGAACCTCTATTTTTAATGTAGTACTACTGACCTCAGTATCTGAATGACAATCTAAAAACAACACAGACTTAATCATGGCAACAAAATCATGTAAGAAAGATCTTGCTTCTGATATAGGAATAAATTTTAGAAATATATGGGAAAGCAGAAACTCCCAGAACCGCTTCTCTGGAAGATCTTCCAGAAATATGATGGAAGATGTTCTTTGAAAGAACATCTATAGGTTCAAAGGGAAACCAAAATACAATCACAGCAAATCTGCCACCAGAGGATGGACACCAAAATGTGACATGCATCCAATGCACTGGAATCAGAGAAAGATGAACAGTCCTGCAGTTCTACATCAGGGTCCCTCTCCTTCATTCTTCCTGCAACAGGGATCCATGCAGAAAGAGCATGCACCAATACAACTCATCTTGCAGGAGCTTGTCAGCAGGGAGATCTGAGGGAGAAGTAAGACCAGACAACTTCCTCCAGTGCCCTTAC
>NW_008610286.1:0-4656 GCF_000691845.1 Merops nubicus | reverse complement strand
CCAAGGGTTCAGCAGCATGGGCTTCCCTCCCTCCATCTTCCTTCTCCAAATGGGAACACCACAGACTCAGTTCCCTGTTTTGCGAAGTCTTCGATCTTCTCAGATCATTCTTAAAAAAGGCTTCATAATGAAAGGACACTTTTCTAGGCTAGTTCTAACGAACTCAAGGTGTGCTCCAAGTAGATTACACAGCCTATTAGGGCAGACAATGTTTAATTTCTGTAGTTTCTTGACTAGTAGTTCTGCTCTGATATCGTAACAGCAACAGTGATAATAGAAATCAAAAGCTTCATGGCCTGCCTGCAGAGCAGGGTTAATTGACATCCACATCTTGAAGAGCACTGCTGGTTTAGTCTAGGCTGAGCTCTCTGCTCAACCCAGGCCAAATTTAGCCACTACTGATGTTAATTTGTGCTGGCCACTTATTAAATGGTTTTGAAAAAGAGAAAATAACCACAGGACACGAAAAACAGGGCAGAGGGAGGTCAGTACAAAAGCCAACACACCTATCTGACCTGTGGTGGCCAAGAGACATGAAAACAGGACAGAAGGAAGGGGCACAGAGTTTCACAGGTGACACCATCCTGAATTACACAGAAAAGACAGCAAGACAAACCAGGCTGTTACTGGAACAATACTGTCCATCTTCTTCAGTGGTGTTCATTTCTCCTTTAGGAAAAACAGCTTTATCTAGAGCAGCATCATAAATTAAAGAGGCATCCAAACCTTATAGACTTGTCCATATGTCCCATTCCCAACAACCTGCACCAGTTCAAATATTCCCGCAGGGTCCTGCAAAAAGCAGAAGAAATAATGATATTTTCAGCAAAGCAACTGCTTCATAACGGAGTGTAACTGTACACAATTGAAATGAAAACTTCTGTGGCACATCTCATCATGATCTGTATTACACACTAAAGGGGAAATAGCTAAATAACAGTATAAAACATACAGTAATATCAAAGTTCTCAGTCAAGTTGTTCAAAATCCTCCACACAAAACAACTCAGTGAAGCTTTGTAGCATGGCAGATACAAACAAGCAAATGGAGATGTGTGAAGAATGTAAGAATTCAACTGATTCAGCTTAGCAGTAGAACAAACCCTAACCCTCAAAACACTGAGCTAGCCTGGAAGCTGAGCTGCTGTCTTCTGCTGTGAAACACTTAGCACTAGCTAGGTAACAACAGAAAGAACCTAAATAATAAATAAAAACTCACTATGCGTGGAGAACTCAAGCCCAATTACCTTCCAGAAGCGAAACACACCACCCCAGGCAATCTTAACACTGCAGGAAGCTGAGAACGCTCAGTTCTCCTCTTCTGCAAACATAACAAGGTCTATTTGACTGATGTGTTGAAATCTTGGCTTTGAACCCAAACTAGAAGCCTGCTAATTTACATGAGAAGTTTGACATGTCAGGCCATCAGTGTACCACACCTCATCCTACTGGTTTAGCACCAGTTGCTCTAAAACTAACCCGTGCAGCAGAGCTCCTTCTGCAATACTAAGATGTGTCAGCCTTTCAGATATGAGAAGACCATCTTTTTGCAAGGCATGGGCAAGTAAATGTTTGCTCCTGCATGACTGAGCACATTAAGAAATCTGTTGCTCCAGTTAAAATGCACTTCAGAGATTTCCATAAGAACATTAAGAACTCAAGAGACCAGTTTCTTGCTTTCTGGCTGAGCCATTTATCAGTCTGCTCATTCCTTGGGAAGATATCATTAAGAGATTCATGTCAAATGCTATTAACTCTACGTGTCAGTTTTACCTCATCTGCCTCAGCAATCTGCCATGTCACTTGATGCCCATTGGTACTGCTGGGGGATGCAACAGAGAAAAATATCTCAGAAGTACAATTTCTATGACCCTCTTTGCAAAACATCTGGGTTTTAAGGTATCAAGCTACTTCTCTACACCAGATACATGTTATTCTTTTAAAAATAAATAATGCTTTCTTCATATCTGATATGGAAATGTTTACCTCAGCAAAATCTCAGTGGAAACATACAGGCCTTTTCCTGAGCAGATTCTGCCTTTACTGGCAGAACTGCCATGATAAATGGCAATAGCTTTCACTGTCAGAGCAACACAGGACAGATCTCCACAGCTGGAAGTACCACTGAGGTCATCTGGGTTTGGCTTTACCTTGCATGAGTTTTATACTTCCTGGATTGTCAGTCTTACAAGACTTTTTGGTTGTTTGCTTTTAAACCTGGTTAACAATGCCAGATCAAATCACTTACTTCTGACCCATGTACAAGCCAGTCTATGTAATTTCTTTTATTTTTTCAGATGAGGTAGTAAGGCACAGTCTTCTAGATTTAAGCCTGACTTCCAAAAGCCCTCGCACAAAAAGAAATCAATGTGATCACTTGGGACCTAAGCACAGCATCTACTCTGCTCCTCTGCTGGAAGCACAAGCAGCACCCCATTTCCACACCTCTCCTCAGAAAGCAGCACTGTCAAATTAAGAAGTGTTCATAATGTGGAGAAACCTAGAGGAACCTAAATTACATTTTCAACTTGGGAGTTTGCAACTGTCCCTCTTGCTTAAACACGTACTCTGTCCTTGCTCTTTTTCTCCAAGCTTACTTATTCTGCAAATATAATAATCTAACGTGCCTCAAAATCAGCTTCTTTCTCTCCCTCTGATCAATTCCATTCTGATTTAGCATCCTAATAGCTAAAGGCTTTAGACAGTCTAGGAAAAATCCAAACAATTACCTAAATAAATGTGAGCATTAACTTTAATACAGCGAAAATCCTACCCTGTCCTTGCTAGCCAATTGAGCACTAATGTCTCAAGCCTCTGCAGCTCTGAGTGCAGCCAAAACACTTGGCCATCTCTCTTCTTTTAATCAAGACACCGTAGTGAACCAAGCCTTGTTAAGAATCATAAAAGATATTAATCTGGGCTCTGACTTTGGTCCTTGGATTGCCCTTGTTTGCTTGGATACCAGCACTGCATCGTTCACTGGCATTCTTCACAATGGGCCAACTTCTTAATTATCTTGGAGTTAGGTATCATCTTTGATGTAGTGCTTCCTCTCAGACACCATCTAAGCCCCATGGTCCATCTAACCATTCCCCAGCCTGCACCTGCCAAACCCCTAGGTTCACTTTGACAGACAGCAAAATCGTGGCCTGAGCATTCGTCACTTTAAGGTTAATTACCATAATGCACTGTGCCATATGGTGCCCTTCTTGCTGTCCTGAGAGTCAGCTGCAGAGTACTCAAAAGGCAAAAGCAAGGCTGCTGACCCAGAGGCACCCAGGCCACATCCATCTTCTCTGCCAGGCAGACTGAAAACCAAGGCACGCAGCAGGAGCCCGACTGAATGCACCTTTCACACTCTCTGCAGCTCAATAAGGTACAGGTGTCTGAAGCTCAAGTTCTTCTGCAGGCTCTCTGCACCTCAGTATGTAATGCAGAGATCAGAGGCTTTTAACCACCTGGCTGCCCTGATAGACCTTGAGCAGAAGCACCCCAACAGGAGGCTCCAGCAGCATTTACAAACTACAGCCCAAACCAGCTCTTTCCAAGAAAAAGAAGCAAGACCTGGCAAACACCCACTCAGACAGGAGCAAGGCCAGGAAAGCCAAGTCCCAGCACAGGTAAAGCACTGGCCTTTATCTAATTCCTGCAGCCCAGACACACCTGCCTCCCATCTTCCACCACGCACAACCCCCAAACCAAAGCTGCTGACTTGCTAAAAACCTTTCCTCAGCAGGGACAAGTTTGTCCCTTCCCCTGTCAAGGCTGAAGCTTGCCGTGCTTATGGCCACTGGGAGGTTTCTGAACTGAGTGGTTTTGACACAAAGCCCACTCTCTGGTTTGCAGCATGACTCTCAAGAAACTTACACTGGTTTCTTATGATTTATTTAAGGAGACAAGACCTATAAGATAAGACCTGCTAAAGCTCTAAAGAACTTCCATTCTTTTGTCTTACTCCCCTGAACAGAGCCAGGTGAAACTTTTGCTTGCCTAGCCAGGAGCCTTATGCCATCCTCACAAACTTGACTGTCTCTGCTGCCCCTGGTCTGGAACACCCTCCTCACCATGTGATTATTGCAAAGGCTTCTCCCAGCCCTTTTTTCTTTTTTTTCTCTGATATTTTTAGAAAGCAGTTTGCTTTGTCTGGGGCTGATCGCTTTTTGCCACAATTGAACTCTTCCTTCTTCTGCTGTGGGGAGTGCTCCAGAAAAAAACAAAACAAAACAACAAAACCTGCCTTGGTTGGACTGGGATGATAGGTGGTCAGATTCTAGGGTAAGAAGCAAAGTGGGACGAAGGGGCTTCATACACAACTCTGTTAACTGTGGAACATTTAACAGCGTGGCTTTTAAGGTGGCTAAAGTTTGAATTATGTTAAAAACCTAAAAACACAAGAGCATAATGATAAAAATTCATAGCAAGCTAGTTGAACGCTGACTTTTTAGCTGTGGGGGAAGAAAAAAAAAGCTCAAACCTCAACAAAAAAAACCCACATAAGTTAAAACCCCACGCATGTATTTTGTTCCAGAAAATCCTCATTTCTCATTTGTGTCCTCCGCCCAGCTTCTGAGCTGTCCCCTCATCCCTGGGGACGCCGGCAGGGATGCTGTGCTCGGGCGAGGCGGGCAGCGCGGCGCTCCCGCGGGACGGTCCCGGC
>NW_008610285.1:94344-137959 GCF_000691845.1 Merops nubicus | reverse complement strand
ATGCGGGCTGGGTGTCAAGAAGAAAGATACAACCTGTTTCCACTTGTACCCTGCGGTATAATGAGGAGCAATGGATACAAGCTGGAGCACAGGAAGTTCCACCGCAACATGAGGAAGAACTTCTTTACTCTAAGGGTCACAGAACACTGGAAGAGGCTCCCCAGCGAGGTTGTGGAGTCTCCTTCCTTGGAGACTTTTAAGACCTGTCTGGATGTGTTCCTGTGTGACCTACCGTAGACTAGATGGTCCTGCTTTGGCAGGGGAGTTGGACTTGATGATCTCTGGAGGTCCCTCTCAACCCATAACTTTCTGTGATTCTGTAATATTAATATGTTTTCTGGTATAGGTATGACTAATTCTTCTGTAAGCTCCAAGCACAAAACAGACTCTCAAAAATACGTGCATCTTTTAGTTCTAGTAGCAGAAGTACATGAGCAGTAAACAAAGTTTGTTCTTTTTCATGGTACATTAATCTCTGCTAGTTTACACAGTCTCTGCTAGTTCTTGAATATCTGCATTCCTAAACTAAGGTTTATGAACATCATGAGAAACACATGCAGTGCATTTGATGTTCGTCATCATCTGATTTATACCTCATCAAAATTATGTTGTAGGAGTGTCATGTTATGGTACTATACTGTCACATTTAAAAGATGGATATTGTAAAAAATGGACATTTTAGGATATTTTTAAAAATTTTATTAACGTTCCTATCTCTTAATTGATTGCCAGTTTTCCACATCCTGTTTAGAAGGAAAAGTTTAGGCTATTGATGTAACATGATAAATTCAGTTTCACATCCCACCAAGTAGAACTTACTCTTACATTCTTACCTGTTAGATAGCATTAAATGAAGGAACAGGAGATGTACACTGATAATTCAGGGTATCCACCAGCATACTACCAGCTTCATGGATAGTTAGGGCATTTGCCACCTATCTTGTATTTTGAAAAGATAACTTTCTTTTAAAATGAGTTGCAAAAATGCAAGTTAAAATATACTCATATAGTTGTGATGACACTTTTTTTCATTTTGTTACAGTCTTCGCAATATTTTGTATTTTTCTTCAAGCATAATGTTGGCGACATTTAAATATGAGAGACGCTAAACTGTCATTTAAAAAAAGTGTTTTGGTGAAGCTCTGGAAGGCCTAAAAGACTCAACTGAGAGGAAGCAAATGAAAGGAACCAAAACTTTCTAGTTTCACATAAACTTTTTTTTTTTAAATTATTTATTTGAATATAATCATATTACTGGATTATTGACAGTGTGTACTAAGGATACGAAGGCCTGGAAAATGTAGAGTGTACAATCTGCTGTGTAGGTCATGTTGCTAAAACACATTTATTTTTACATTATTTTATGCTGTAAAGATAAAAGAGTAATGATCCAGAGATTCTACAAGAGAATACAATCTCTTTAAAATCAATACAACATAAAACTTGAATATTCTGCTTCTAATGGGAAGAAATGCTGTTTTATAATTGTGGTATACAGTTGTATTTATTACAGACAACATGCCTTCTCCTTTAAAGTATTTTAAGAACTGTATAAGCCACTTTTAAGTTACCAAACCTGGGACCTCTCGTACAAAACTGTGCCATCACATCAGCATGTAAGTGCACTCTGCATAAAAAAGGACGGGGATTGATTTAGGTGGCACTACGGAGTCAACCCCAGGCTGAGAGTAGCTTTATTCTCTGCTTGTTTTCTCAGCTTTTTATTCATTTGCAATGAGGGAGTGTGGTGCTTTTTTGAAAATTACTCTCTTGATGAGGTCTCTGATTGTAAAGTACTTTCAAACTGGGAACTTTAGCACCTTTGTTGCTGAGTGGATAACTTTTCCATTAAAAAATGTGAACCTGCTTTCCACCAGCCCCTTTCCTTCTCCTCATTACTGTTCATGTGCATCAAAAGTGACTTTCCACACCAGACTGCTTACAGAAGCTAGAAAAAATGTAGCCACATTCCAGTGCAATTGCATGACAGCTACCAATGTTTTCATTGCAGATGGTACTAATAGCAATTCTCTAAATGCAGCTTGACAATTTATTAAATCCACTTTATCTCTGCAGATCTCCTATAGGTTTCTCATCCCTAGTTTCCCCTTCTTACAGAACCTGTACACTGAGCGTGTAGACACAAAACCATACAATGAATTTTAGTCACAAAAGTAAATGACTTAATGACAGCGTTTTAGTGAGAATTTGTCCCTGGAAATGCTTTTGTCTCTGAGGTTTTTTCTTTTCCAAAAATATGCAATACACTGTATCAGTACAGACTACTACTCACTACCCACGGTGCTTCCGCGATGCTGAAGCTTCTGCCCAGATTTAGCCCACGATGACTTAGTCTCTTGCTCTGTCTCAGAAATAGAGCACTTTCTTTCCTCATGAAAATTGGATGTCTTTTTCTCATCATGATTTGGAACTTACCTTTCCAATATATTAGATGTTCTTCCTACTATACTATGGCTGTAACTGTCAGATCTTCAAATCAATGGTAATTTACTAGTGGGGAAAAAAAAAAAAAAGGATAGATACTTAACATTTTAGCAAAAGTTTGGGCAATATTTAGCACTTGAGTGTTAAAGTAAGTGAGAATTCAAATTGTCAGCACTTAGCACTTTCATTCATATTCACTAATCTCAGGAAATTATGTCCTGAGAAACAAGTACATACTTAAAATTGAAACAGGCAGTTTTAAAGAGAGTCTGTATGGCATCATATTTGCAAGTATTCAAAGTGAAGATTTATTATTTTCCTTTTTCTTATTAGATTGGTGGCTGTACCTCTTAATAATTTATTGCTGTTTTGTTTTGCAGCATCCCAGGACAGAATCTTTCACAACCTATTATTGGAAGACATTACCAAACTCTGTCAAATTTGGATGTGAGATTATGTTATACATTATAAATTACAGTGGCAGATGTTCTTTAAAAAAGTTGTGGTTTCTTTAAACCTAGCTGATGCAACTCTTTGAGTCACTGTGGTGAGAGACAAAATTGATGACAGGTTGATTTAGTGGTGCGCTTCTTAACCAACAGCTTGAAGAGATTAGGAGGTTGTCAGATATCAAGAGAGGTAAAGGGATTAATTTCAAAAGTAATTTAAAATTAAAAACTAATGGGTAACTTTCTTTGAAAAATCATCTATAGTTAGGAGCAACTGAATGGAAAATCAGGCATAAAGAAACTTTAAATCTAGCATTATTTTACTTTTTTTTTTTAGACAGATTATTTCTGGATGCCCAGTAGCCTGCTAATTTCTCTCAGAAAAATATAACACGAATGTCTCCTTGAGAACATATTAATCAGTTAAGTTTCTTAAATATTTCTTCATCCCTGGAAGGTTTAAATCTTAACAACAATAGAAGATGTCTATCAAATCAATAGACAGGAATGTGTTTGGCTTGACAGATAAATATTTTAAGTGAAATGTGTACTTGTCATTGAATAAATAGCACTGCAGATGAAAAAACTACAATAAAAGAGTTTTTTAAAGATCTATAGCCAAGTAAGTTAATACCCAGGAAATGTTAATTAAAATATGTTTATAGTTACTAAAGAAAAAGAGTTCTTATCAGAAAATGTTAGCACGGAAGATGACATATAGATAGATTGATAACATGTGATGCAAGACAATGAAGTTTCCAATGTCATAAACAAGCCATGCCTTGTTAATAATATTGGAATTGTTAACCTGCAGGTCCAGTGTTATTTTCTGCGAGGAGAAGCTCTATTCAAGGACAAAAAAAGAGGACCAATAACTGACTGAGGATTTTACTCCTGGGTGTTTCCATGTAGTGGATTAAATTGCATGATTTATTGCCCCAAGTAGTACCCCTAGATATAAACTTGTTTAATTTTTTCTGTTATGAGAAATATTTTTTCAGCACATTCTAGCTTTGCCAAAAATTAAAAACCCTCCCTGACCTCTACCCAAATTTCTATCTGAAATGTGACATTTCAGTGGTTTGCTTCAAGTTCATTTTATTTCTTTGTGTGTGCATACATCTATATGTTTAAAAATGAATTATGTCAAATAAGCCTGCTGATTCTACACTCAGTAGAAGGAACCCCATACTCTGTCTGGTTCATGTTCAAAAATTATTGTAGTTCATTTGTTCAGATGCTACAGTGCAGAGCAGCTCGTGCTCCTGTCAAGAGTAACAAGTAGCAGACTTTTCATGTACACATTGAAAGTTACTTACGATTGACATAGTTACAAGCCTGTGAAAAAGGCTGAGGTTAGTCCACATAAAGAGTTGTTTTGATTTTGGGTACCAGAAACTCCACAGAACTCTTCTTCTAGAAGTGAAAGTCCTTTTAAAAATTTTTTTCTTAGAAACTGTTCTAAACATGAGATGTTTGTTTTCTCAATTAATGAATCAAAACAACTAAAGATTTGTGTTTCCTAAAATACTGCAATTGATACTTGAGTATAGATGCATTATGATGAAGTTCTTGACTAAATGATCCTACTCTACTTCTTCCATAGTAGATGCATCTTTTTCGGTTAAGCCAGTAATTTCTCTATGTCTTGGGTTCTTATTTGCAGAGCAGGGCTGTTAACACCATCGATCTTCACAGAAATCTATCACTCTGTGAAGATAGATTAATTAACTTTTTATAGACTTTGGATGCTGTAGTAAGCATACCAAAACACTGAATTCTGTAATACTGTGGTGAATACTAAAAAAAAGAGAAATCAAACTTTGTGTAAGTAGTCAAATATTGAATAACTAGTAATTCCTTAAAAGAGGCAGAGACTGTACAAAAATAGATAGGCGCAGGTAAAGAAATAGCATCATCATATATGCATAAAGGGAATGTATTAACAGTACTTTGAACTATATTAGTTTTAGCATTATTTGATTTCGTATGTATAGTATCTTTTTGTAATCTCAAGGGTATTATTCTATAGCTCTGTTTCTGTATGAAAAACATATATGATCAACTATAGGAAAGTATATGTTTTGAAATCTTCCTTTTACTTATATTCACAATATATTTCTTTGAGTTTAGAAAGTATTGTTTCTCTTATTTTACATGTTTAAAGATACATACAAATATTCTAGAGAGCAGAAAAATTAGTCTGGTTCCCTGTTTCCAGGTTTTATTTTAACTGTTGAATCATACTTCATTCGCTGTTTATCCCTATTTTAAAGGAGTGAAATTAATTAATGTGTAAAATGATTGGAAGGTAAAGTACTAATACTAAATAAGGAACAGCCATAAGGGAATTGTAAAGTATTCCCTGTGCATTACATAGGAAGTGATGTAATGTTTTGTGTTCTGGTCCATGTTCATGCAAGCATATAATATATATAATAGCAAAGAAAAACAGAGGCTGAGTGGTAGGCTTATTTATCTGTATGCCTGTGCCCTATGCTTAAACACAAAAGATAGTAAAGAGTGCCATTAAGTATGTTTGAAGTGATGCAGCTGGAAGCAGAGTAGTGCTCTTTCTAATAACGTATCTGTATTCCTACAATTACCATCTTCAGCCTACCCCTACTGCCTTGCAGCAGCTACAGTGGCTGTTTGAAGTTTTCATTAATGCAGGATTTAGCAAACTTATTTGCTATAAATTCTACTGTTCTTTATTTTATGCTTATGTAATGCAACCTCTTTTGCATCCTGCCACAACTCACCAGAAAGGGATTTTTCAGGAGAGCAAGCGTCATCTTTTAGTTCACTAACCAACAGATTATTTAGATCTCAGCATTCCTTAATGGCATTCAGATTACAATACAGTGAAGTAATAAGTAGCACTTTCAAATATTTTGGTAAGGACACATGCTCTCCCATCCACTATACCTCCCAGAGAACTCCTGTACAGCTTCCCCCCATCCTGTTAAACACACCAAAACAGAGGTCGTACTACATCCAGAAACAGAATCATGAGCTGGCGTAAGGCTCCCCAGCCTGTGCTATGCCATCACTGCTCCTGCACCGGTGACACTCCAATCATTACCACTCACTGTTCTTGATACTTCCCTACCAACTGCCTACCCATACTGCATAGTATTTTTCATCATCCAAGTGCTGTAAAAACCACCATCCAAGTGCTTTAAAAAAAAAAAAAAAAACATATATATACTCCCATACTACCCACAAAGGAGCAGTTTTCTACTAGAAAAATTATTTCAGAAAAGTTTTCTAGAAAGCAGAGATCAGCCATAGCCATGAGCTGGTCTAGAACTGTGTGTGGTCAGAGTATTCTTGTGTCTGTACTTGCCAGAAATCTGTCCAGTATTGCTTAACAGGACTGAAATCTTGTTCCCATGCCTGACAATAAAACTTAGAAATAGCTCCTCTGTTAACTTTGCTACAGATCAAATAACTTTAAAATTTCAAGTACTATAGATAGTCCTAAAACATCAGGGTTGTTATAGAATTCAGATATTTGAAATACTGTCAGCAGCAATTCTGAAGACTTTTTGAGTCATTATACACTCATATGGCTCTGTTGAACATGTATAGAAATGTATTGCATGCATGTAATTTAATGCATTTAGTGCACATTTTGTGTCAACTACTTGAGGTTATTTAGTCTAAGACCTAATGGACCTAAAATATAATATGATTAATTGGTCCAGAATAGCTGGTGTACAACCATCTTTTGGGGTGTAGATGATCAAGGGGGTCAAGTGTGTACATGCATGTAAGATCTAACACCTTAGATATACCCTTTAGAAGTACCATGGAGGCCTGTGCATTAAAGAACAGGACCTGTAAATGGAAGAACCTGCATTTAAATTAAAACTGCTTACTCAGTATTTGGCTATAGGTTCTATGGCAACTGGCATTTTCCAGGAACATTACATCACTTTGTTTCATGGGTTGCATGCATGTTGATTAGGACCTTAGCAGACATATCCTAGAAAAAAAAAATTAACATAATTAATCTTTGCCTTTTTAATGTCACAGTGCTATTTAAAGGATAACATAAAATGTTTTTTTTTAAAATGGTATGTGACAGAAATAGATTCAAATAGAGATTATTGTGAATTGGTGCTCCTTAAAGGTCCCCACAGGTCAGGTATAGACATCTTTTCCAGCCTTTTAAACATCTAGTTGGGGGTGGGTGGTTCTGGGCTTTTAATCTGTTTGTTATGCTCAGAATAGGTGCAAGAGAGAGAACAAAGAAACTTCTTGTATATTTATCTGAGCATGTTCAGTGTAAACTTTTTCACAGTATTTTCAGTACTCTCAGATTAAGCTAAAAACTTACGTAATTAACAAAATGCAGTTTAACTCCTGAGTGGTCAGTAAGAATCATGGGAGCTACTTTTCTATAATTCAAGTGACTTTTATTGTCCCTGCTATACCTTCTCTGCTGGAAGTGCTTTCCTATAATTAATATACAAAGCAAGAAGAGTGCGTGATAGCAAATGGGGATCTGTTTCTGTAATTATAGATCCACTTGTGAAAAACTGTGCACAGGAAAACCAAAGATATTGCATTCAAGAGGACAAGAAATGAGGTTCTGGTCAGATTCTGCATCCAAAGCAAAGACTGTGTCTTGATCATCTTCCTAACCTAATTTTAGCGACCAGTTTCAGGTAATCACCAACAGCAGTTCCGTAAATCACCGGTAAAATAGGACAGCATAGCAAGTTTTCTGTTCAGAAACAGTAACTCTGCTTCAATTGAGTTTTAAATGTCTTCCTAGTCCTGACATAATCCTAGCTGCAGGCTTTGTTGAGCCAAATGGTGTTTATTTTGAAACTGACATCTTAATTCCAGTAATCTGACTGCTCATTGTAGGTCATTATCTCACCAGCAATGTACTGACCACTATACAAAGAGGTGGAAAGGGTAAAGAACCTTTAACTGATATGTTAAAAGTCATGCCGTTTTGTTTGAATTGCTGTGAAAGTTGTGTTCCTGTTTCTGTTTTCCACCCCACTCATCATTTGTTTGTAACTATGCTAGGAAAGATTCTCTCCTGGCTGGAGCCCAGCAGATTGGTGCTCAGCTTGAGAGGAACACTATTATTTAACTTTGAAAATATTTATTGATTCATGTTTTAATTAGCAGTAAAAAGCATTTTGTTTATTTTCAGAACATTTTCCCCCTCACATTTAAGGGCAAATTCTACTCATTTTGTGTTTCACTTGCATAAAGGTGACATTTTCATAGATGCTTGCTTGGCACAAGGCAGAATCATGTACTTGGTATCCTGCCCTTGCTTTTTGGAAGATCCAGAATTGGCAGCTATGGTTATGCGTAGGGGGTTTTTGCTCTCTCTGTAATTTGCTATCCAGATCAAATATGGAAATTTTTAACCCATATTTTGTACGTTTGTTGCATTTTTGCATTTGTAGGTGTTTTTCCTGTAATGTGCTTTGTTCTGACATTTAAACACAGAACAGATATGTTTTAAATGCTTATGCCTAAAATACCATTCACCACGTTTCTAAGTTTATACAGCGCATTCCAATGAATAGTTAACATTCTGGGTCCCAAAATAATCTCCACAAAGCCCCATTTCATGGAGAAGCCAGGAAAAATGGTGGCAAGTAATCCAGGTTTAAATGAGCTTGCATTCTGATCCAAAATCATGCATCTTGTCTATCTCAGAAGCATTCAGATTAGGAACTTTTAACAATGCCACTAATGTTACTGGTACTTGCAATGAATATCAAGTACTGATAGAATTAATTATTATCATTGCAGGCTTCAATGTTGAAGCAGTGTATTTTATAACACAAATGCTTGAAGCATCCAACACTGCTTCTGAAGCAGTAGAGCTGGGCAAAATATTCAGGAGGAAGGCATTATTTATTTGTTTTCCAGAACAAAATCTATTTTCTAATCTGCAATCAATTTAGAAGCTAATGACATATTCAAAGTAGTGAAGTTTCTTTTTTCAGGATGCAGTTATTTACAGAAACTTGAAAAATATGTCCTTTCATACCCATATTTCCATTTGTGAATATTTTAAAAACCTAATGAACTAATATGGATAGTGGAAGCTAGTACACTTTCCCACATTAGAGTCATTCTTATTACATCCGTGTTTTTAATCATTCCTTAAGTATTGGGAAAACGATGCTCAGAGAAGTGAAGGCATGTGCTTTGTATATCACAAGTCTGAGCATCGCCACAGAAACTCTGATATTTTGTGTTGTGTTGCAGTCCACAGTTATCTTGTTTCTTTGCTGATTGTTTCCAATGTAGAAAAGATGAAAGAAAACTTAATATGCATGCCCTTTCCTCAATTTGTGCTCTCCAAATCACAGCTTGCTGCATTAATTCATTGACGGCTGTGTTAGTACATGTATTACGATGTGAAATGCAAGGCTCCATTTTGCTGGTCAGCTGCCCTGATGGAGTGTCAATCTCTAGCAGAGAAACAGAGCAGATAACTAAGCATAATGAGATTTCTTCATTTCTCCATTGCTATGAAAAGGAATACAGACAACAACACAAGTCTTGCCTGGGCAACTGTTTGCACAGCAGATGTTAAGTGAGTTGGATACCACACTCAGAGTGTCTCCAGAGAAGTTCCAGCAACCCTGGATGGGTGTTTGAGAAATCGTTGCACTTGAGTGCCCATTTACAGGAGAGGATTATCTCAGTAGCAACTGTGCCAGAATGGCTGGTATGTCTTCTCCACCACCACCGCAACTTGCTGTGAGAGAATCCAGAACAAAAACCAACCTGCCTGATGCCCGTCTCCAGAGCTCCTATAAACAGTGATCTAATTATCCAGCAATACCTTTTAACTCATGGAATTAGTCATAGTATTTTAGTGCTCTGGGAAAAGTTTTGTGAGTTTGAATAAATTCATTAATATATTAGTTTCATTTTGACTCACTGGGTGAGAATCCCTGTAAAAAAACCCAGGCCACTCAAAATTCTTTCATTTCGATTTATATTTGTTTTTCATAGAAAGTTTTTACAAGGAAAAGGAAAGGAGGAAAGGAAAGGAAAGGAAAGGAAAGGAAAGGAAAGGAAAGGAAAGGAAAGAAAAGAAAAGAAAAGAAAAGATGTTGTTAGTTTCCTTACCAGCAGGACAATAACTCCTCTCAAGGCTTTCACTTGCTTATCTCCCTACTTCAACCTCAGATATTTCTAACATTCTGTCACTACCTTTGTCTAGGAGAGAGGTTCCAAAGCTGCCATTCAAAGTGTTTCTCTCCCCACAGATGGGAGCAGATCTATTATCCATAGCATCACCAATCTTTGTCAGCCAATCTGTCAGCTATGAAGTCATAAATTATAGCATCCAAAAATTCTTTCTGTTCATGCTTTTTCACTATTATTTTACAAAAAATATTTTAAAAATATTTATTTCAATAAATATAAATAAAAATCTGAATTTATTACTTCTTATAGTGAAATACCTCCTATTTCACCACCAATCTCTAATAGTGATGATGGAATGGCATAATTATGGGGATAAGAGCACATTTTACTAGAAACAAATACCATGACTTACAACTTGCAGGTTCCTTTAAGCAAAGAGTATAGATGTGAGAAAGGGTTATTTTATTACTTTGAAAGTGTTGTAGTCATGTTGTGTAATTCCATGCAGTTGTACATCTAATAAACACAAAAAGGAAAAACAATGTTAACCTGCAGGCCTATACAGGCACTGTTTCCATTAGTGGCAAAGTTTATATTCTGTCACTGCTGTCATTCCTGGAAAGGATCTTCAAGGTCATTAAGTCCAATATGCTGCCACCACACAGACAGGCATTATATGTGTATATTTATCAAGCCCTTAAAAACAGCTAAACAGCTTGCCTGCATTGCAAACAGGTTCTTCCAGATGTTCATACATACTCTTGAATTGTTTGGGACATCTATCTGTACTTCATCTGTCTACACTAATTAAGGCAATTTCTATTAATCCTTTCCTGCAAGATCTACCCCAATTATCCCAGTACTTCTCTTGACTGGTTTCAGTATGAGTTTATCTTCAGTGACTATGAATGACCATAACATCATACAGAACTAAAATAATTGTACTAGTTTCTTGTGTAATGGCATTAACAGGTAGATGGCCCTTCTGGAAATACCTTGATTAATCCAAAATTAGTAAAGTATAGGGTTGTATTTGTTTTTTTCTTCTCTATTCCTCAGCAAACAAGATGATTCAATTAAATCAAATTTTATAATTAGAGTCCTTCTCTTCCTCTAATTTTTCCAGATAATTATTTCTTATATACATTTCATCACATTTCACTCCTTTCTATCTTGATGTATTTCTATGAACCATTTTGATTATGACTCTCTGGTTTGTATCACTGGCAAATTTCAAAACCAAACTGGTAAACCATTAGTTTTCAGTCTGGCTCATTCTATTCTATCTTTTAGCAATCCTACATCTCTTTTACTCATTTTCCCATAACTTGGTCTCTAAAGTTAAGTTAATCACTGTTTAAGATAACCTCAGGTTGTTTCTATAACCTGCTACATATCTATATGAAAATAAATGTGATGATTGCTTTGTAGAAATGTAATGGCTTCCATACCATTTTCATTTGACCTCTTTCACTGCTTTAGAGTGCCAAATTCTTCTCAGTCCCTTCTTCCCAATTCTATTCACATTTCTCTTTCAAGATGAACTCCAAACTTTGCCTTTTCTTTTTGAACCATGTATTCTGCACCTCTTTGGACAATTCCATTGGTGGCATTGTGTTCTTTCTACATCTTCTCATCACTGACAGTTGAGGAGAGGAGAGGAGAGGAGAGGAGAGGAGAGGAGAGGAGAGGAGACGAGAGGAGACGAGAGGAGACGAGACGAGACGAGAGGAGACGAGAGGAGACGAGAGGCTATGACTATAAATAAACATAGAAAAAATAGGGAAGTGGGAATAATAAAAATAAAAAAGCTTGTTTATGTCACAGAAAACCACATTTTTCATCAAGTTTCTCCTCTGACATCGGTGATACCAGAATTTTGTTTACGAGGTGATATACCTAGAGTCTGCATGTATCCAGGGTCCTTTAAAAGTGTGATTACCTCCTTGTAGAACAAATATTTTAGGACTATGATAACTTTATCAATATTAGGTCATTTGTAAAGAATCATGAATGATATAAAAAGACTAAAAAATATGTTTTAATGACTATTTATTAAGTCTGTAAGTCTTCAGCCTCTTGGATTTACACAGTGAAGAGGAAAGAAGAGCCAATTGACAATTGCCTGAAGATACATATATGTAGGCAATGCTTACGCATATAGGCATATATACACATAGGTATATAAATCTATGATATTCCTAAACTAGTTACTCTGAAACAGCATGTATAATGCATATTTCCATGAGGTGTCACATAATATTCAGAAAACTAGCTGAGAGACTTGTATACAATTCACAGTTCTGAAAGAATATATGGCCAAAGAAAGAAAATATCAACTCTATAATCTAATTTTAATTTAAATTTATTTATATATTGAATACAGTTGCAGTGTTAAAGCTCTGGCCTCTCTAAGAATACTTTGAATAAGAGTACATTAAATATAGTTCAAGCAAAATATCTATAAATGAAATGTAGGTTAATCGAGAAAACACTTTAGAAATTGTGTCTCTTTTTTGCTTTCAGCAATGCCATTGTATTGCAATAGAGGAGGTATCATTTTAATGTGTAATTCAGGATTTTAGTTTAAATATAACACTGTAGATGAACTGGTCTGTAATTATCTTGGAGGAAACCCCCAAAGTAGCCGCTCCCCTCTCCTTTTGTTACTGAAACTAATCTGAAAACACCTTTAGGGTTAAATAGAAAAGCAAGGCGTTGTCAGTGGTAACCCTTATTCTGAAACATTTCATGCAATGCTCTAACAGGAGGATTCTCCTGAACTTCATGGCATTAAACAGGTCGACTCTAAATTTCTCTGAGACATACAAACGAAGGCTGCAACTGTCATTGGGAAAAGATTTCATGTATACAATTTTGCTAATTTTGTGTCTTCTTTTGAGTTGGAAACATTTGACCAACACACTGTAAGTTAAAATAATTTCAGCCAACTTAGAACATTTGGAGGAATATCTGTATTCACTCACAAGGGTTGAAAGAGGGAACTGAAAACATCATGTGAAGGCGCAGGACCACTATAGTGTGATTGGAGCATAGAAGTGTGAAACAAATGGAAAGTATAGAAGCATTTTGAGCTTCCACTGAACTACAATCTGAAAGTCTTGGCTTACAAATACATATGAAAACTCTGTTCTGCATTAAACAAAATATGAAATTTTCCAAAGGAAAAAGATTGTGGAAAAGGCATGCAATATACCCATGTTACCAAAAAAAGCATGATTTCTTTGTTACTAAATATACATATATAAATACTATTTACTGAATATATAAATACTAAATATTTATATATAAATATATAAATATAGTATAATTATTTCAACAAGGTTTCAAACTTAAATTCATTGTTACCAATGCCTGTGATCTCTGTGGAACAAAAGTTGGGTGTTAAAGCTAGAAGACTAATATGAAATTTAAAACTGATGTTTTCTAAAACAATGTTAACTGAGTCCTACTAACTTTGGACTCAGATGAGTGCAAATATACACCCAAGGAGAGCACCTATACCTTAATTGATCTTTAGGTCTTTTCTCTTAATTTTCCTAATATTTTTCACCCTGCATTTTCTTTCCATTTAACTTCTCTACTAAAAATTAAAACTCCTAATTTCCTAGTTCATAATCAAGCTACCACATTATTTGGTCTTCATTATCAAAGCTAGGATTTACTTTATAAGGTTTCTTGGCCGACCCATGTCTTTTCAGCATTATATTTTATGCAGTTCATATTAACAAGGTGTCTGTTTTGGAGAGAACTGGGCCAAAAAAAAATGCTCCTTGAAGAAGGCGGCATTTCTAAATATGTTGTTTCATTCTAAAGTATAGCCATACACAAAATATAGAATCCTGGATATTCACAGAAGTCAAGAATAAAACTGGTTAATTTGATTTTATAAGTATTTCAGTAAATTTATATTCTGAACCGACTTCTGCATTTGGAATATCACATCAGCTTGTGCTGCTTGATCCTTAACCATTTCTTCAAAGTTTCCATTATTTTATTAGAATATTTATTATGATGTTCATTGAAAGGCAGCTATTTAATAATATCAATTAACATGTCTTCCAGCACAAAAGATGAAACCATCTTTAGAAACAAAAACACCCTACTTTTACTCATTTGCAGTAGTCTTGAAAAGAACTAGCTTCTTCCTCTGACCATATAATATGTATTTATAAAACGCTGAAGAAAGGAAAACCATATTTACTCCACTTTTTTCTTTTGTCATTACATTTTTTTTCTGAGGTTGTGTGAAAAGTCATGCTATCTAGGCATGCTACATAATACAGTCACTTAGGTCTAGAGAAGCCAGAAATTATATTGGTCATCTGTCTTTCCTCCCTCTTTGTAAATAAATCTCAATTTAAATCAAAACTTTCCAATTTTTAAAAGCAGTGGTTTAGTTTTCATTTCAGTGTAGCGTAATTCAGAATACTTCTCAGCATTCCCACAGTGAATGCAGAAATATATCTTGAGTTAGTCCATAAATGCCCTCTGGTGACTATCTCTAAAAATACAAGCAATTTTTCTTTTGATAGTACTTTCTTTCAATACCCAGAACAGATATTCATTCAATTAATATTGAAATCATAACAGAAAATATGGAAACAGCAATTTCAGAGATCAAACTCGTATGCTTTGTAGGCTCTCTTTAAGTTTGTTTTGTTCCTCAAGCCAGAGGTTTTAAGAGAAACAATGGCAATACTAACCTGCTCCCTCTCTTGGTGCCTATAGTCTAAAAATTCTGTTATACCACATATATGGTAAATAACTTTAATTTAAAGAACAATTTAAAAATAGGGATGTGGCAAACAGATCAAAGGCAAAGCAATGCTGAGAATTTAGAAATCAGCAAATATGTCCTTAAAATAATCTTTCAAATATTTTCAAACTATAAAAAGGCTTATATAAAGGTCGGACTAGTAAATTGAACTGAAACAGATTTCCTCAAAATTTTACGTCAACTACAAAATTTTATGCACAGATTAGAGACTATTAGTTCTTTCTCTGGCTAAAAATTGCAGTATATGTTATAAATCATTTTTCTTTAGGTTGTGACAAAACTACCAAATTCTCGGCCATTTCATCACCTGTGCACAGTGAACAGCTAAGTTACACTTTGGTCATACAGTAGTGTTCAGACTTCAAGTCCTGGATTTTATCAATCTATTATAAATAATTGAAAATTTCATTTGAAAAGCCTGTTGAAAACTCTACAGCTTATAAATATGCACTGCATGCCATTTACTTTGCTCACATAATTGGAAACTTTCCTCAGAATGGTTACTCTAGTTGATATCTTGTTCAAGTCTTCTAGAAATATTTCTGAGAGAAGGTCAAGAGAAGCTTTCCCAGTTTAAAAAGTCTGAAGATGCACAGAGTGAAGACAATGGCTCAGAACTGTCAGTAGTTAAGAAAATTAAGAATTTTGGAACTTGGAAAGGTAAGGGTAACAAAATATGTCATTACTCACTGACATGAACCTGATAGTCTAGTAACAAAAAAGGTGATTTATTGTCTCAGTTCTCACAAGTCACTGGGACTTTCAGAAGAACATATCAGGCCAATAAGTATAAACATTTCATGCTTGCATTAGAAACGTTCTAACCAAATATTGCATGCCTTAGTAAAAAATAAAAAAATAAAATAAAAAAAGGTTATTTTATCATCATTGAATATTTTTCCTTGGGATCATAAAACATCTCATTTAAAACAATATAAAAGGCTTTAAATTTACTGAGTCTAAAACAAAATAGCCTGAGTGTAACCCAAAACATTCCAACAATAAGTCCAGGGAATGATTTTGTATCGTTGATTTGATCCAAAACTTCTGTCTTGAAAGATAATCTCAAATTCATCACAGTCTTAACCTCATTACAATAATACAAACTACTGTGATAGAAGAAGTACAGAAGCAAAGAAAAATTCACACCTTCAAATTTAAATTCTATTTTGGGAATCTGGCCAAGAACAAATAAGTATATTTTTTTCTGTGAGTTAGCAATAAAATGCTCACTTTTTTGTAATGCTCTGGTAATATACCTGGAAAATAACATCATGCAACAGTCACATTGACTATGGATTTGATTTACTGTGTTATCTCAAATGCATCATTAAACAGGGGGAATGATATCTTAATAAAGGCATTCTAGATGTGTCAACAACTTAATCTTAAGAAAAAAGTTTCTTTTGTACTATGTGTGATGACGTGCTAAATCATGAGGTTTCTTGAATTGTAAATAATGTGTTTGCAGAGTGTTCCTAAAATGAAATATGTCCTGACAACTGGTATACTTCACCAAACGTAAGCATTGTCATGGAAGAACACAAAAGGGAGCCCCTGGTTCCAAACACAGCATTCTAAAAAAAAAAAAAAAAGTAATAATACAGTTACAAGTGGCAATATAGATTGTGTATGTTAACTTTCATTACTTTAGAAGTTGGCTAAATTACCGAAAGGGCTCAGTAAACCTTAGTATTGACTGGGGGGGGGGGAAGTAATTAATGGATTAAGTAGCTCATGACTGCTCATTGGAGTAAGAAATAAAATGTATTTGCTTTAGAACTTTCCATCTTATTGAGTGTCAGGGGCTTGGGATGTTGGGATAGATTCAGTGACTATGGGGAGACAATTGTAATAGTGTAATGAGCAAGTAGGTAAGTAGGCAGAGAAAGATACCTCTAAATCTTCCAAATGCATATAAAAGTAGCCTCTGTATGCATGAGTTTTACCACTGTTATCTTCTTCATCTTCCCCTAGTTTCTCACTTCTTAGCTAAATTTGCAAGTTTTAATAATTTTGGTATGTTTGCAGTTTCTATCTTCTCTTCCTATGATTTTATCTCATATCTACCTTAGTGTGATGCTGAGAAATTATACTGCAGGTGGAATGAATATGTTCCATGTAGACTGTAGCCCCTGGAAATGGTCAATAGCTCTATTTTTACATTGCATGGGTTTTTTTGGTGTTGCTGGTGCATTGTTATAGACAAAGAAACCCTGCCCAGTGTGAAAACTATACTTTTATCAAGATGAATCTGGAATGCTTCCTAGGTTATACATCTGCTTGCTCTATCTAATTTACATATCAGAAGATATGCTGACCAGGGGATATGGAGAATAATTATATGTATTACAAGTTGTTAGGCTACTATTTCTACAACTGCCAACGACTCATCACCACCACCCCCTAAATCTAAATAAGCTTCTGGTTAGCTGGCTGTCAGAAGCAAGTTAGAATGGTTGTGTGCCAGCTAAGACTAGCTGTACTGTGTTTACATGCCATCACGGACATATTGCAAGACTTGTCAGAGGCTAAACATTTTGCCGCTGACTAGAGGACAATATTTTTTAAACATTCTAGCATTATATGTTGCACTTGAGATTCTTTAACTTTTTTTTTTTAACCATTTATCCCATTTCTTTATTAATTGTTTTTTTATAAGCTATGTTCATCCTGTAAATGCACTCTGGACAAAAGCAGCAGTAGAGGCAGATTGAAACTAAATGAGTTGCCTTTAAGGGACAGAGTCTTTTCTTACAGTAACCTGTATGGTTGGTGATTCTCTCTGGCCCAAACATGCAGGGACAGCATCAAGACAGCAAAACACCACTATACTTGTTCATACTGTGCTTCATAAGTGAAGTGGCATATTACAGCAAGGCCAACCACTTGGAGCAAGGCACTTAAGTTTTGTTGCTGTGAATGGGGCTTGATGTGCATCCAATGATGAAGAGGATAATTATTGGGTAGTATAGTAACTTATATCTCAGTTTTCCAGAATTTTAAATCATTTATCAGAATTTCAGCTATCAATTTTTATCCGTCAGTACTCGGGTCAATCACTAGAGAAGAACAAGTTTTAGCGTGTTTCCCCAGAGAATCAGATATAATCCTTGTTTATTCTTTATTCATCTTCTTCCATAAGGAACAATGAAACATTAGCCCAGGTCTTTCATACACATGTAGGGTATGTGTATAATATGGCATCAGATCCAGAATGTTAAAAAAAGTTTAGCAGGGAACATGTAGTCTTAAGTAAGTGGAAAAAATTGTCATTAACTGCCCTTAAAAGACTGGTAAGAAACATGGGATGTCCAGTAGAAATGCAGGATACCTTTGGTCTTGAAAATTCATGGCCTTGAAAAGATCAGGAAAAAGTTTATGCCAGGTCTGGGTTCAGGTGAGAGTTTGATTTGATACAGCCATACTGAGATTTCTTTGCTTGTTAAAAGTGCATGCTCATAAAAGCACATTTCTGGAAAAGGGGTTTCCTCAACAATGTGTTAATATAGGCTTGTTTTCTGATCTTCAATAGCCACTTTTGAAAAAGTCTTTATCTTCGGAAACATTTATGTAAATCTTTCAGATAAGTAGCTTTGGCTTGTAGAAAGTGAATCACAACAATTGAGATGAAAAGCCCCATAACTATGATTTTGTATAAAACAGAAGCAATATTGGCTATTATTAGCAGTGATGTGATGTAGCTAGAAAAATGTTTGTTCATGTGATTTAGGCTATCATTTCTCCCTACCTGAACATAATGACTTTTACACAAAAAGTCTAAATTAATTGTTTAGTATTATATAATTTATTTCAAATCATACCTAATCATTTAACTTCCCCAAACAGTTATGAAACATGCACAGGCACCTAACAAGAAGACACAGCATTATGTTTGAAAATGAAAAATATTTTGAACTTAGCTCAAAGGAAAAACAGCATAAATACAACAATGAATTAATTTTCTTCATTTTTTAACTTCAGCTTTCAGAAATCAGTCAGACCCGAAGTTTTCCAAAAGTCCTGATGACATCAGAAAGCAATTGAGATTGCACTATATAGTAGGTAAAGAACTCCTTGTTTATTCTGAAAGCCACCACTCCTTTTTTTTCTTATTTAATCCTTTCTGTATATGCATGAAGAGAATATGGATCTGATCCTCCTCCTGCCACTTATACTGGTAATGTGATACGACTTATTATGACATGAAAGAAAATTTGAGGACTCAGTGTCTGGATCAAATGTAGCTATAGAGCTCCCATAAAACATCTGTAACCCTCACAACCACTTCTTCTTCTTGTCTTTCCTTATTAAATATGATCTTTAAAAATATCAAGTGTTCAGTGTTGCCATGTGATTTTGTATCCATATTCCACTGTGGAATTTCATTTTAGAAGCTAGCAAAATATAACCTTTAATTTCCTCAGCCAAAATGTCTTAAATTTGAATTAACCGAATGTTGGATGTTTAGCAGAAATCTATAAATTTTAAAAGCTGTCAGTAATGCAGAACTGGACTTGTAGTACTGCACCTAAGAAGATATTTTAGCTACCCAATTAGCTATTTCTGTTCAATATTAGTAATTGTATACATTAATCTTTGAATTGCACAATATTAAGCTAAAAATATTAAGATCTTAGTTTAGAAATGGAATTTGATTTTACAGGTGACAAATATATTGCAATGGCTTAAGTGTCTGCAGTTAAAATAGGGATTTTTTTCAGACTTTACAGATTTATTTTAATTCTTCAATAAATAAAATGAAATAAAATTTTTAAAAATAAGTATCTATAAAATCTGGACAACATATTTAAATGTTTCAGTGTTATTTTCTGTGACTGTAAATCCATTATTTTATTCCAGAGGGAACTTATTATGCATTATCTTACTATATTTTACCTTTAAATTTTTCCTTACAGTTGTTCACAAGACTCAGTATGATTTAATGGAAATGATTCCTGAGTTACTTTAGAAAGTTCTAGAATTTTATTTAACTAAATTCTCATTAAAAAAAATCACAAAACTTCAGTAGACTTTTATTAAGATATTATCGAATACTGTCTCAATACAGTTTTTAAAAGATTTCTTCTTTATTTTTGACAGTAAGTTGCGTCATTATTGATACTGTGGTAAGAAATTGAGTTGTAGTGAAACGTCACAGGATATGTGCATTAGTCCAAATAACTGAAGAGCTGTAATCACTGCAGACAACTTATTAAGTGCTTGTTTGAGATGGGTGCAAAGGAGAGTAGTTGCACTAGAATTATTTTTTTTTTCATGACAGTGATATCTAAAATGCAATGTTGTTTATTTCAGTATAAAGTGATCAGTGTACGTCACAGATGTAAAATGCTTGATGTTAAAAATGTACATTTACAATGTCCTAAAAAGAAGTAGGGCTGACAGCATTCTGCAGGTGCAGACTGTAATGAGAAGAAGTCCCCCATTTCTTCCCCTTATCAAATCTTCGTAGTATCTTTATTCATATTAGGTATCATTTGTGTCTAAAGCATATAATGCACATTTATGTGTGTGTATACATATATGTCTGTATCTGCTTCTTCAATTTAGAAAACATAAGAGGTGATCACTTAAAAGAATGAAGTACTTTAATTCCAGTATTTTAGCACTGTTAAAATACTAAGAAACATCTGGAAGAAGAGATAAAAAGAGATGAATGTTTGGTTTTGTTATGAGTAACACACTAACATATGATTAGGTTGTAAAGGTTGTAACTTAACAGAACTGTTGTATGAAATATTTTGTTCAGCATTCATTAAAAACTGCTAATGTACTTGTGGTTTTTCATGGACTATATTTTTATGCATATTATTAGTGGAATACAAATATGCAAAAAAAAAAAGAAAACACACAACAGTTTAGTGTTGTGTAATGTGAAAAGAAATTTTACACCAATCTTGTTTTTAATTTGAATGGGAACATTTTTACCACAAATTCCATATTTTAATAATACTATCCCAACTCTATTTTTTAAACTCATTTTGTCACTGTTTTGTAACAGAAACACTGTAAATATTATAGATGTGGTAAACTATTATACTTGTTTTCTTATAAATGAAACGATCTGTGCCAACACTGACAAAATGAATTAATGCGTTACTAAGGCAACAGTCACATTATATGCTTTCTCTTTCACAGTATGCGGTAGAGCATATGGTTTACTCTTAATGGAACACTAGCTTCTCATTAACATACCAGTAGCAATGTCAGAACTTACAAACCAGCATAACAGGGAAATGGAAAAACTTATAAATTAGACCCTTTCAGTATTATTGAGTAGGAAATGACTGATGTTGCTAGGTACAATATTTAGCTAATACAGTGCCCTTTTCTGCATCTTTCCTCTCAAGCCCAAAAACTTTTTCTTTTTAGAAATACAAATATTGAGGTGCATTTCTTTTTGTACTTTAAAATGACTGACAATCTTATCATTTAAAATCATGTTTCAGTATTTTTCTTTCTCATGCTGTGCTTCCTTTTTCTTTCTCATAAGCTTCCTTTTCTCTAGAACATATTAATACCAACAACATTATGAGGAAAATAAAAGGTGCACATTTCTATAAGTGGGTTATCCCTTCAGTGGGCACAGTGAAATAAAAAGGAATTGTAAAATGAGCCATATAACTTCCTTGACCATTCAGGATCATGCAAAAGAAATGGATGCACCAGACTGGGTGATCATCCTGTGGGGATAAAATGATATATCAGACTTTCATTGGAGTTGTTTGCTGCTGGCTACCATATTAAAGCCAGTTTCATTAACTGCAAAAGTTACAACTGGTTTATGCCCACTGAAGAATTTTGTCTTTTATATACAATGTCGCTCATTTTCAAAGTGTCTGCAGCAGGACTGTGGTATGTCTTAAACGCCTACTGTAAGAAGGGTTTAAAAGTTTCTTATTTTCTGCTTTTAGAAAGGAATTGAGTGTGAATTCTTAGTGTGAGTGAATATGGCAACAGCAGAATAAAAGCTGTATGTGTGAGATTATTATTTCCATTTTAAAAATTCATAACAACTATTCTTTCCCTGATGGAAAAAACAAACAAACAAAAAAAAAGGCAACAAAGAAACAAACAAAAACGACACTGTAACAATGAAGAAAATATGCAATTATGCTGCTTCCTTCACTTCAGTATTCATCAACATCTCAACACAGCAGCAATACAGTCGGATGACCCATTTGTAAGTGGTTGTTTGCTATACAAGTCACTGCAGGGATAAAACTTGAACTAAGACTGGGTCAGTCCAGGGTTTTGTGAGAACTGAAATCTGCGACTGAAACTCCAGACATTTGATGACACAAACTGTTGAATCTCCCCTCCCTTGGTAGGTTGCAAAACATACCAAGGAAAAGAAAGTGCCACATTTGAATGGATTCCGCATGACTTCAATACTTTTGCTGACAGTGAAATTCTCATTGCAGAAGTAGCAATATGTGATCATGTGAAATTAAATAACAGTAGGAAGATCACCACAATCTTGTTCTCTGTGTTATTTTACTTTAAAAACCATAGTTATAGCTCGGTTTTAGAAGTTTAGAAAGTTTGCTTAGCTTAGTCTATTGATAATTTTCTTCGTATTCATTCTCAATTAATTTTTACAGCTACCAGTTAAGGACTATGTAACAATACCTAAGTCAAATCCATCTCTACTCTGTACATTTATTAACAAACAGTAACAATATCCACCACAGGCTGAGGACAGAGTGAGCTGGCGGTGCCGACAGCAAAGGCTCAAAAGTCAAAAAAGTAAGAACTGTTTAGCACCAGGTGTGGATGTGGGTGTGTCTTTGTGTGTGTAAATAAACACAGTAAGACATACTTAGTTTGTGGAATCCTATTCTTTCACTGAGAGGAAGTCATCAGCAAAAAGTGTAATTATCAGACTAGCTTAGCTTTTTTTTTTTCCAACTGCACCTGAGTGAACCTTTATCTCACCTCATCTAGGCTACCTAAGCTATCAGTTTAGCTTCAATAGCACAAACTGTTACTGCAATTAGTTCTGTACTAATTCAGCAGTGGCGTTTGTGCTGTATGTATTTTTACTAACTAGAAGTAGTAGAACATAAACAGGATAGGGAGGAGGAAGCTTTGCAAACTCATTTAACTTTATGAAACACAAAGATAATTACCCTAAGCACAAATTGCTTGTTAACTCACTATTCTTTCACGATCAGTCTCTGCTGAGGAAGCACACATTTATATCATTCACCTTTGCACTTAAGGGTTATAAGAAGCATATTGCCATTGAGGAGCAACACTGTTCTCTCCTGCCACTTCAATAAAAATAAAATGTGAAGGGTTGTTTATTATTTCAGCATAGACTGTGTCATTATTTGATCTGGTCACTCCCTTCTTGGAGTCTGCTGCTTCTGCAGGGAGAAATCAGTGTTTGTGAAGATACTGCACAGTCATTTGTAATTACTTTACAATACAGTAGATGTTAATAAAAGTCTCTGAATAAAGTTACAGATTCAAAGAGATAATTAAAATGTATGTCTATCTGACCCCAGCCTCTGCCAGCTTTATGTAGCCACTGTGCTGCCAGTATCTTTGTTTTGTTTAGACAAAGAAACTCTATGTTGTATTAGCAATAACATTTAAAACAATTGCTGAAATTGATGAAACATTTAGTCCAAACTGGAGAGTTAAAACACTCTTCTGATTCTGCTGAGGCTCGTGTACTATAACAATGGTTTCTTTGTCCAGGAAAAACATTATTTCTTTGAATTTCCTTTAGTGTTAAGACTTGAAGACTTAGTCTGGGCATCACGTAATTCTAGATATCCTCTTCAAGAAAGAAAATTAATTAGAGTGCAAAGGAAGCCAGCATGCTTATCATTTGATCAGGTCATTGACATAAGTACTTCACAGTTTTTTAAAGCCAAATGCTATCTTGTACACCTGCTTAGAGGTCTCATCAATTTTATTTGAGCAAACTTAGCTCTTTTAAGCTTGTCCAGTGGAAAAGGTGCCAATTGTGATGGGGAGGGAAACAGAGAGAAAGATGTGTTGCAAGCTCTTTATCTTGATCTGAGTGTTTGTTTTTGCACTGATGTATGTAATGAAACAAAGAGGATTTAATCGTGGCAAACAGAAGCCTATTGGCATCCAGAGGGATCTCATTTTCTCTCTTACAAGTCTTTTTCGTTTCAGGTTGCAACATCTTCTTTTCAGCCTATTTACAAGGCTGAGTTTCTTACCTGGGGCTTAAACTTGTGAGGCATGAAACTCTTTTGTTTTGACAGGTGCTCTTTGCTACACATCAACCTAGCATTGGCAGTGCTAATACACAGAACAAACTTCAGATATGCTAATGACTGTAGTTACCAAAATTCTGTCTGTAATGAGTTTTATGAGCTTGCCTCACTTTCAGTTCTTAGGATAAAGTTGTAAAAACAAATTGTGGCAATAGAAGAATGAGTGATTTGGTTGCTTGTTATTCATTCCATGGGTTTGTCCAGTTTCTAGAAAACCTCTGGAGTAATTGGAATATTGTAAACTAGTATGTAAAAACTCTCTTGCACAGTATACCTGCATGAAAGGTCTTTCAAATGTAAAGAAAATGCACAAAGGAAATTTTAAATAATTCTTTCATGAAATGGCTTTCCAGCTCTGCCAGAAAGGGACATCCTTTTTTTGTTGACCAGGTGCCCTGAGACTAACATACTATTTACGTGCTTTGATCCTTAACTGGTGGGCTAGGTCATTATAATATCAGTAATAAATAATAACACAGTTTTAAGATGAAAATGTAGGCATTCAGGCTTTGAAGTTGTGACACAATTGCCTTGCCTTGCCTTCCATTCACTTCCCCTCCCTTCCCTTCCTTTCCCAGGATCCTCCATCCCTTAGGTTATCTCCTAGGTACATCGGGTACAATTTGATGACTAAATTCTAAATATCTAGTTCTATTTTGTCAATTAAATAATGTGGAGATGATGTACATGTTGTTCTTTTGTGGTTTAGAAGGAACTTTAAGGACTCCAACTGTGGTTATAAAGCCTGAAGGAGCAAGGAATTCTAAGTATGGACAAAAGGTAGGAAAAAAGAAGTCACCAATATTCAGTTGTTAGAGGATAGAAATTAAATGCAAGGTACAATATAGCAAAATCATTAGTAAACAATAACTCAATTACAATTTATTTAATTGTTCTAGTAATTTGAGCCTGTTCTGCCAATGACCAGGCCCAACAAAAATGATACCACTGTGAGCAGGAAGATGAACCAATACACAGACTGTATTGTAGACAAGGACATTCCATGAATGATCGCTGGGGGTACAAACAGATCAATCAGCTGGTACATAATTGACACCACTCCCAACGATCTCACAAGGGATGTAACTCGGCCCACAACAGGTGGTACAAACAGTGAGCCGAGGTTGCCCACAGTTGGCATGGGAAACAGCCAGACCAGCAAGCTGAACACATAAGAAAGAGGTGCCCACATGGCGACTCTCACCCGATCGACCCGCATTTGCAAAGGTCTAAACAGACTGGGGCCCAGCTCCAGGGAGAGTCAGGAGGTCTGCCCTGAACCAGGAAGCTCTGGGGAGTGCACTCCACACACAGACACTCCTGACTCCCTGCCAGTGGTCCCAGCTTTTATCCCCAAGCAGACACCTGACCTTTGTCAACTCAGTGCGGGACCCCTGGGGCTCATTTCCCTTCTGGCTCTCCCTGCAGGGCTGGCCGCACCCTGGGGGGAAGCTATAAGGCAAACTCACCACCTCTGTATGAAGGGCTGTGGGAATCACCCATATGTCAACCTTAATTTGGGGCTCAGGGTTCAGACCCCAGCATTTCAGAGCCCAGTTTTAGAAGAATGATTTTCCAAGTGGCTTGACTTTTTTTTTCTATACTTGCCTTTGTAGTTTGGAAAAAAAAATAAAGAAATTACACCTGTGGACCCTTGTATAAAAAAGAATGTATCACTTCTCTGGAAGTTATTCATATCTCAGTGTATCTGAATTGTCTGCGAGAGGTCAACAATTCTAGAAACTTGAGCTTGAAGTTTATTTTTCTCACCAATTTTATCCTATGAGTAAACTTTGGGAAAGTAGATATTTAATTGTCCACTAAGACTCTGGCTAGAAAGGTATGTCCTGTCATCCCCATTTCAAATAGCTGTGAAAGAGTATGTCTTTCTTAATGTTGTCACTTTTAATAAAGTGGCTTGACTACTACGATTAAAGCCATCATACAAAACCTAAGCCAACCTAAAACCAAAGTGAAGTACTGTTTGTCAAAAATTGTAGGTCTTTAAGGCTGAACTTTTTTTCTTGTAAAAGAAAACAATTTTTTTTTCTATCTGTCTGAGAAACCTATGTGTGCTAACGTCTGTTTTTTCTTTTCCAGGAAGGGACACTTGATCCTTGAAAACATAATTCTGCACACACAACTGATTAGACGGAAAATATTATATCGGTGTTATTTATAGCCTCCAAGAGTTATGTTCAAATGGAGACTCCTACAGCGAGAAAGGGCCTTTTCTAAGATCATGAAATTTGGAAGGGAAATTTTGTTCAACACCACCAGCACAGTACTTACCTATGTCTGAACTCTTAGGAGACATTTTAACTTCGTGCTGGCAGGCAGTCCTCTTCAAGGTTTCCTCCTGATGTTCCATGCTTACTTCCATTAGGTACTTTAGAAGGCTGAAGAGTTGAGCAAATCCTGCTGAGATTTGACCTGTGATTTCAAAGTCTAGATGTCAGGTGATCTGCTTTTTAGTATAGTTGTAAGCTTCTCTCAGTGAACTGGGCAGGAAGGAGACAGGAAAGCCTTCTAACATTACCCTAGTTCCACTAGTTTCAGGTGGGTCTATTTAAAACCATAGGTTTTTTTAACTGTGTACAGGCAGATGGAGCCAAAGCCTTGCAATCCAGACTAAAATTTAAAAGAAAATATAGACAAGGAGAAACACCAATACATGTGACAACTTAGTAAAAGCCAGAAGAGAGAGACTGAGATTACTATGCGTGTTGGTAAATGGTTGGAGTACAGGGAAATGTGTCTCACAGTGTGTCTACATTAAGCTTAGAATCTGCAGTGTCTCAATGGCTTTCAGCTCCAATTTACTCTACTGTTGGTCAACCTTTCCTGGTTGTTAGATTGGTCACTTAATCAGGTTTTGGCCAGGACTACAAAGATTAAGAACTAATTGAAAAATAGTCAAATATTCACCAATAAATGCTTTGAGTGGTTGGTTGGTTGGTTGGTTGGGCTTTTACAGCACTGAAGCTGTTGAATGCTGACAGATTGGTGGATGATTTGGGGCATACCTGCATTTCTTTGTAGGAGCTGAGGATGAGGATTAGCAGATTTGAAACTTTATTCCACCATGTAGAATGTTTCCCTTTTTCATTTCCTCCTCTAATGAACTCTGAAACAAGAACATAAGAACAGAAAAAGTATACCAGAGGGAAATTCATACCTTGAAGTTCATGGAACAGAGTTATTCCATAGGTCCCCTATAACAAAACAGCTTCTTAGCCCTCTCTGGTTTTAGTTCTTTATACCATATTCAATTAAAAGTTCTCGGACTTGACAGGCGAGATAATTAGGATGGCATTCTACATTCTATCCTGTGGAAGAAATTGGAGTGGCTATACATATGATTTCTCCTGGATTAAAAAGCCAATTGTTGCTGTAAGCCTCATCCTTTTCTTGTTATCCTCCAGATTTGTCAGTGGAATCTACCACCTTGTCTTTGCACTTCCTGCATATTACTTCCTTTCTGCTCCATCTCAACACAGACTAGCACAGTGATTTCTTTGAAGTCTGTTCACAATAGGTTTGTCCTCGTTCTTTCTCAACACTTTCAGCTTTTTTAGTGTGCTACAAAATATTTAATTTGATTTGTCTACTTATAATTATTTGCTGTTTTGAGGGAGTGCTATATTCAGCCCACATTCCCCTTGGAAAAGCACAATCTATGTATGAATCTTTTGATGCATAGTTTCTGGAATGCAAACATTATAGGTATTCAAATTGAATGGCAAAATCTACCTTGATTTCAAGTCTAACCCATGGTTTCCTACTTTTGTCCTTCAGCTTTTATTTCTAGGGACTGGTGGTGCAAGATGTACAATGATAGGCTATAACCTCTTTAAGCAGCAGAGAGGTGTCCTGGTAGCAGAGTTTACCTGAAGATGTAGGAGCTGAAATTAGAAGCTTGTAGCTGAGGAGGCACCATGCTGAAGGAAAGCATCTTCTTTGCCCATCTTCCTGAAGATAGATGAACTTTCAGGAATTTCACAAACAGGGAGAGATACAGAGAAGGCACTGCCTTCAGTTTATTTGTTCTTTTTCCATATATTTATGATATCTTCTGTTTTATTATGTAAAAAACAACCCTATTAAAAAAAAAAATGGCCAAACTTTTGCTACCAGGAAGTTTGATCACATCACTGGTTTGGTTCTTGAAGGGTTAAATTGTAAACCAGAGGGCTCACTTTTCAGGGAGATTATTGGAGTTCAAGTGACAATGGGAGACTGGACTTACTGCTGGGATAGGAAGTTGGATGGCAAGGTTCAGCTCTTATGAGGGAATCTAAGAGTAAACCAAGAGGCCAGAAGGTTAAAGGGCAGTGCTCAGGCTTCCCATCGGTTCCAGACACTCCAAATATTCAGGCATTCAGTAGCAGGATTCCCTCATGACAATGAGATGAATGGCCAGTAAGGATGTGGAACTAAAACCGATCCTTGCTTTCACCTCAGTGTAACATGTCACTCATTCAATGGAGGCAAAAGTTGAAGAACAATTCTGTAAAAGTCATAGGCAAGAAGAATTAAAGATAAAAACATACTTTATCAAATGTCTTTAAGCCTAATTCCCTGTATTTTGAGCTGCAAGCAGAAATGTAGATAAAACCAGTGCATGCTCAGAGAGAGAGCCCGGACTGACTCTATTGTATCTTTTGCTGTGTATGTGCGCTAAATATAGCTTTTCAGAGAACATAGATTACCTGAGCTTCTAGAAGACATAGTTTAGAGAGCTTACTGAAGCTCAGAGAGCAAGCTTTAGTAAGCTACAACAGTAAGACTGGAAGTTAGGAAAGATGAGGAGAGCTGTTGGACCAATCGTTATCATAGAATCATAGATTTATAGAATGATTTGGGTTGGAAGAGATCTTAAAGATCTATTTCCAGCCTCCCTGCCATGGAGGTGTGTGTGTGTGTTTGTCTGTTTTCTGCAGTAGAAAGTGGAGGAGGGGGGTGTCTTTCTACTGCAGTCTTTCTTCTTCAGTCGAAACACTGGTTAATACTATAACAGTTATTAATGACCTCAGCCAGCTAGGCAATATGCACAGTCCTGTATGCAGCTTTTGCTTAGAATGAGAAATGTATTCTGAGTTCTGGTTTGTTACAAAGACCATGCACAAATTTTTGTTTCCATTTCCATTGCAGATTACAAAAAGGTGATAATAATTCTATATGTTTTTCCAGTTGTTGATTTTTCCTCCGGTTCTTTCCTTTTTGAAAGCATTACACCACTTTTACTTCATTTAGGCTGTTTCTAGGATGAATAAAATAGCACCATATTGTAACCTTGCCTCCTGATCTCCTGATGATCTCTACACTAGTTTGCTTTCAGCCCCTGGTGTTTGTTTTCAATCACTGTGCCCATATATTTTACCTTCTGACTTCTTGCATGTTTTAAGCAATAGTTTCTATAATTTCTGTTTTCTGTTTTAGTAGAGCAATGAAGCTTCATATTTAGATCTTAGATGGGCACTAGCATGCTTCAAGAAAATTGTATGCTACCTTCCTTACAATAGCATTTTAATCACATTTTTTAGTTCGGCATGTTCTCATAACCTGGCTTGTTTATAATACACATACAGAGCTCCTGTCCTAACCCCATCAGAAAGTCAAAATTTGAGCTTTGGCTTTCTTTTCCTTATCTGGCCCTCTAAAGTTCACCATGAAACAAATGACCAAATGAAAAATCTTGATATAGATGTTTTAACAATACCTAGAGAGGCTTCTATGCCAGAGTTTGACTGTTTTGCAAACAGCTTACTGAAATGCTTGTAAAAATCTATTTTTGACTGGTTTTGGTTGCATTTGCAGAAGACAAAAGATTTATTCATAATCTCATATGCCACAGTATATGAGAAATGCAAGTTTGACAACAGATATTGGTAACAAGGGATTTTTTTTCTCAGTTGTTTTTTTTGGCAGCAAGTGATAGGGGAGACAGAAAAAAAAAAAGCTGTAAACACTAGATCTATATAATGAATCTTTTACATCAAAATACATTAAATCCAGCTCCCTGGGTGCTGAAGCAATATATACGAGACTAGTTACTATGCTTCACACAGAGCCATCTTTCCCTTTAAGTACACTTTCAGCTACAGCAGCTGTTTTGATTCATAATCTGTACTATATCAAGGTTTATTTTAGAATACGTAGCAGGGGACAGGGCATTTAAACATCAATTACTTAACAAAGAGGATTCAAAACCTGAAGTCCTTGAAAATGAAATGAAACACATGGCAAATATTTTGCTTCCTCTCATGCAAGGGATCAAATCCTGCAAGCTACATGAGTGAAAAGCTCCAGTTCATCTGCAGTAAACAGGTGAAATTTTGACATTATTGTTGTCCACCAAAATCTTTCCTTCACCTTCCATGAGACTGATTTTACCACAGGGATGTTCTCTGAGTAGGAAGCTAAAGTCTCAGAATCGTTAAGTTCTTGCCATTTTGAGCTGGATTCCCTACAGGCTTGTAGAGATAAAATAATTTAACGCTATACTTTGAAGGTGTTGGAAGATGACAAAGAATATCATACCTTCAGTCTCTGGGAGGGAGCATTTGAATATTTGCATCTGGGTCTTGCAACAGTAGTTGGAGCCAGTCCACTTCACATCAGCACTTCTCTGAGAATTTGCATTCAGTCCTTCACGCAGCATAGTTGCAGCCTCTGTATGGCAGAGTAAGATATATAAACAAAAACAAACAAAAAAACAAAACAAAACAAAACAACAACAACAAAAAAAAACCACATGCACAAAAAAACCCCAACCCAACAATTTTTAGATACATGTCCCCTTTTATCCCTATATACCTCAGTCCCTTTTCCAAATCAATATATACTTATCAGGGAGGAAAATACCGGCCAGTAACTATTAGTATCTTCCTGTATTTGCTAAGTTAGCACAAGTCCTGATCTTCCAACCAGAGCACATCAATCACCAGTCATGCAGCATGAAGGACCCTTTCGCCATGCCTTGGATCAATCACATGTTAGGATTTCCTAGACAAATTATCTGGAGGATCGGGCTCAGACAACACCTGGAATAGTCAAAGCCTTCTGACATACAGATGGTTGAGAAACTTGTGTGTGGCACTCAAATTATTTTGTTAATGGTGCCATCTCCTGGTAACAACTTGCTAAGCTAATGTTTGCCCCCACAAACTTGTTAAATACTTACATTCTCTACTTTAATACCATAACACCGAAGGGAGGTAAACAAAGTAATTTAGATTGGTTTGTCTGCTATATTTTTTCTAATTATTTATGAAAGCACATTGAAATAGGAAACAAGCTCTTATTAAACAGTGGTGCATTTAATATAACTTGTAGGATATTGATCCAGTGCTTTTCGAAAAGATTATATTTTTCCCCACTCAAGTTGCTTTCACTTATTTCTTTCATAGGTATCAAACAATACAAAACCAAGTAAAGGTAGCTGATACAGAAAGCGATGAGTCTGCATACCAGTGCAGGTTGTAAACCACCATATTTTGGGGAAGCAATAGTGCAGTTTAGCATGGCTTCAGCAATGCTTGACAAGTGAACAATGGAACTGTACATTGCAAGATCTTGATGGTATGCCTAAGTCAGTGAGAAACGTGTTTAAATGTTAAATGGGACTAGTAATGTCTGAATGCCAACTTCAGAGCTTTGCAAGGGCACACTTTTCAGGAGATTTAAGAAATAAAGTGCCATTGTACTTGTAAATACTAAGACATCATAGCAGAACATGTAAAACATCCAAGTAATGGATCTAATCACGTGATACTGCACTGAGGAAGTTTTTTCCTGAACTTATCCAATAATTTCTTTTTTTTTTTTCCCCTGTACTTCTCCAATTTCTTTCACTGATACAAAAGGATTAGTACCTTCGTATTGTGGCAAAGACTTCATAAACCCATATTCAGGAGCTCATGTTTTGCTTCTGTTCTGGTTCTGCCACAGACTTTGTGTTACTGTGAAGAAAATGTTTAAGTGAGATACATCTCAATGCTTTTTATCAGCAGAAGGAAATTTTAAGAGCAGTGATGGTAGTCTGTCCTTCACAAGGACGTCTGTAATCACAAAAATAAAGTTTTACAAAGTGCTTGTATACAAGCTGAAAAGATAGCAAGGGAAATAGGGAAGGTGTTACCACAGTGGTGTGTGGGCTACAACACAACGATTTGCAAAGGAATGAAGGATTGAACTGCACATATACTGGGAAAGGTCAAATTATGTAAATGGAAGAATATTTACTTGAAGAACGTTATGATGAATATCTGTGAGCTACACACTAAATTGTTCAATAGAGTTGTTTGTGCAAAATACTTAGCTGAAGACAGATTTTAAAAACAGAGAATTAGGAGGAGATTGCAATCTAAATGATAAATAACAAAGCAACCTGTCAAAGTTTTTCAATATACACTAGAGGCCAGACACCGAACAATTTGGAAACAAGAGAGGTAGGATCAATCAGGAGAAATATCAAGAACTATGAAGTAAGCAGGAAAAAGAAGTATAATAGCAATAATCACATTAATTTTTAGGTAATTTTATAACTTAGGTTTCTTTTTGTGTCCCCAAGTGTATCTCATTACAACATGGCTGTAATGAACTTATTTTTCCACCATGCTGCTATATTTCAGAGAAAAATCACTTAGATCTAGAAAGAAAAATCATTGCATTTGGCTTCTGTAGATACGAGTAAACAAGATTAATTTTTACTCTTATGAGTAGTTTTTCTTTGACCAACTGTTCTAAAGAAAGTTCAGGATCCAATTTATATTCAAATAAAGATTTTTTAATGCAAGCTAACCTTTTTACTTCATAGAGACTTTTCGCACAATATGTTAATTATCAATTAAAGGACTAATAATTTAAATTAATGTATTTGATTTATATATCTTACTACTGTCTTATTGACTAATGCTTTTGAACGGAAAGTGAGGCATTCAGCACTCTTTCTATGCAGCACTATTTTAAAATTCAGCTGGAACTGGCTGCCTGTGAGTAGGTTAGCAGCACCAAATGGTGAGCTCTGATGACTAGAACCTGCCACTACTATATAGATTCCTAGCTCTTGGGCACCTGGGTCTATGTTTTTTTTTTTTTTTCTGTTTTTTGTTTGTTTGGTTGGTTGGTTGGTTTTTGTTTGTTTGTTTGTTTGTTTGTTTGTTTAAAAAAAAAAAGTAAAAGTTGCTGCTTTGTTGTGGAAATTGAAGACAGAGGGGAATCTTAATGTTCTAAACCACAAAATAAGGAGCAGCAGCAGCGGTGGAAAATCTGGAACATCCTGACATCAGGCATGGGGAGAAGACAAAGTACTTATCATGAATTATTGCATTTGCATCTTAAAAATGTCCTAGCAGACTAACATATTACATCCTTCGCGTATGCCTAAGGCTTCCTAAAGCCGGGCTGATTGAGAGAGAAGGCGCATGCCTCGTTGCGCGGCTCAGCTGAGGAGCTCCTGGGCGCAGACACCGGAGGTGGCCGGGAGGTGGCGGGGCGCGCAAGTAATAACAAACTCTGCAGTGAGCTTAAAGTAAGAATTTGTTAGTAAGTATCTACTGAAAAACAAACAAGCAAACAAAAATCCAACCAACCAACCAAAAAAAAAAAATTCCAAAAGTATGAAAAGGTACTGGGAGTGGAGTGAAATCACACAGTCTCTTATTTCAGTTATGCAAATCAGACAACACAATGTTACCGAATGGCTCAGAAAGTTGGCAATGCCCTGGTATTTTTGCCTTTGATTCCTGGTTTGAGTTCGATCTAGGATGGTAATAGTTGCCCATTTGGCTCAAAAGAGATAGCTTTGGTGGTTTCAGGCAATTGCATGATTGTCCACTGCAAAAATGATGACTGCTACTTGGCAAAGTGATTTAAATGAGAGGAAAAGTGAAGTTGTGCTACTTATGTGGATTTAGTTAAAGTGATATTTTCCTGGCTGTAGTAATACTTGTATGGCTGTCCTGGTTTCACTGGGGCAGAATCATAGGCCAGTCATGGTCTGCGAGCTGTTAGCATTTTGGAGTCAAGCAGGGCGGCTGGCCCGAGCCAGCCCACAGGTATAGCCCATCCCAAAAGTGTCATGCTCAGTATAAAGGGGGAAGTTTGTTAAGGGTGTGGTTTTTGTTTGGGTTTACTTCTCCTGTTCCTTCTGACCTTGCTTGTCTTCCTACTTCTGAGAACTGCATTCCTGTTTGTCGTGACCACTGTACATTTGCTGGGCCAAATATAACTTTTTTTTTACTTTATACTGGTATTAGCTTGGCTGTTTCATTAAATCTGGTTTAACTTAAATCCATGAGTCTCGTCTTCTTTTCCTGATTCCCCCTTCTTGGCTGGGGAGGGGTCATCAAGTGATGAAGCAGCTGCTATATAAACCATGGCTAGTATAGCCCTGGCTGTGGGCTGAGTGTAGACAATGCCTGTTTCTGCAGAAGTAGGGATCTAACCTTTATAGCTACTGGAGACTTTTCTACTCATACAAATATGTGATTCTGGAGGCTGCGCCAACATAATTTTACTGGTAAAAAGCCTTAGCTTAGCCAACAGATTACAAATACCAAGAGAGGATTAGAGTAATAAATTATTAATTTTATCACCCTTAAGGCTATGAATACATGAATAAATCTGCACAAACCAAATTGGCCATGGAGGATGTGGACTATGATTTTAAATATCTATGATAGCAGAGTTATTAAACATGAAAAATACTGCAGTATTTATGTACTAGTCCTGTATTCTCTGCACTACCCAGCCTTCTCACTTTGATGTCTCCTTCCCCAGAGCCAAGGAGGTATTATCTTCATAGGCTGTCTGCTATAACAGTAGAAGACTGCCTATCAGCTCTTCCTCCATCTGTCCAAAAGCTTCCTGAGCCTGCTTTCAAGCAAAAAAAGCAGATCAACAGTAAGTCTTGGAATGGTGGAGGTCTGTGAGATGTGGAAGGAACTGGGTGAATGCAAAGACTTGTGCAAGGGCAAAGGGCTCAAGGCTTTTAAAGGAAGAGCAAGCAGTGTCCTCTGCCCCAGGCACAGGAGCCTCAACCACAAGATGCTTCCAGGGACAGGCAAGGTTGGCTTTGTCTGAAAGGCTGGAAAACAAAAAGGAGAAGAAATGATGGTCCTAATACTGACACTTCTGTCCTCTTGATGTGAAAAGTAAATCGTGTTCAGCAACATGTGGGTTTTTTAGATAGCACTGTGAAGGATTTAAGTGCTATCACCCATTGGTGACAAACGAGTATATTTCTGTGTGTATTCTTTATTACATTGAACTGCAAGATTGGCTTCTCAAAATTCTACATTTTCCATAGGGATAGGAGATGCACAGGTGCAGTTTAAGCTATGAAACTTCATCTAGTTTTTCATAGTACTTTATTAGCAATGTGCTAAGAGATTTGTACTGATTTGGTTTGGGAGACCCATGGATCTGCCATGGCTATCTAGTGCCTGTTATGAGGACTTCAAGGACTGTGCCTTTGCTCTGCAGCTAGCATGCAGACATTGGGACCTCTGAGGCAATGGTGGTTGTAGTTGCAGGAAATCCATATATTTATAAGTTCTTTAAATGTCTGACAAAGAGATTTCTTAGTAAATGGATTGTAACCCCCACTTCACGTGTACAGTATATCCTTTGCCTCCCACAGAACATCTCATCTAATGTTGCATATTCTTAGAATGCATCCAAGTTGAGCTGGAAAGGTGAGAAAACATCACCTAGTATGCCTGCCTTTTCTTGGCTTTGAGTTCCAGACTACTGTTCTCTGCTCCAAATTAATTCATTTACTTTTTTTGTCAGTTTGCCATCTACAAATGGAGTTAAATATAGAAATATATTGAGTGGATGACTGAGAATATTGTACATTCCTGCATATTTGTGAATGTTGTATTTTCCAAGTGTCATTAATTCCATAAGAAAACTAAGATATCAGTTGGGATAATGTCTGACAGTGAAGGTATTACTGTTTTGAGACTGTTTTTGAGGCTGAGTTTTTTTAATGTGTCTTTTGAGCAAGACAGTTAATGTATTTAAACCTACTTTAAACCAGCTGTGAAGTACAAACAGTGGCATTTGCCTACTTTTTCACAGAGGAAATGGCCAATAGTCATACATTTTTGGAAAAGGTAGAAGTATTGTGCATCTCAATAGTTGCAAAAAGGGGAAGAGAATTCTGGATGTCTAGCAGTTCTGCTTTCTGCTCTTTTGAAGCTTTGATTAATCTTCCTACTCCTATAACTTTCTTCTAATTTCCTGAAATGTTATGACTTTGAAAACCAAGTCTGTGAAATTTTTCCGTTATGTTCTGAGAATGAGAAGTGATATTTCAAATTTAAATATATAATACTTTCTGATGATGCTCTGCTTGTTTAATAGGAACTATTTCAACTTTCCATCAATGTATATGCATATACATACCTATGTGTTTTTTAGGAAAGGGTGGCTGTTTTCAGGCCACAGTTAATATGAAAAGGCTATTATCAGACTCAAAGCAGTTAATCTTGAACTGGCTCATTTTCCAGATGGAACTTTGATGTACAGAACTTCCCATTAGGATTAAGGTAAAGTTGAGTTCTGCCCAGGAACCTGAAAAGTTCTCTTCATTAAGAGTTCCTTATTTCCTTATGAAAGACTACAGTCATTATGCTTATACTACTAGGTCTCATTTTGCCTACTAAGGGTTTTCCGGTTTCGAGCTGTGAGCCAAATGCCGCCTCTGACTTTTCACCACTTTGTGCCATGAATATTCTTGACTGTACACGCCTTTGAGTGTACTTTCTTTTGACAGACAGATTAAAGAATAAGGCTTCTGGATATATACATTTAACATCACCTTAATTTTTTTTTATTAAGATTCCTATTCATAACACCTATAGTGATTGTTTGTGGTGAGCACATCTACAGATACAATGCTATGAGTGAAGGTGGCAAGCTTAGAAACATCAGAAGTCCTTACTAATCACTGAGGACCTTGGATCCTATTTCAGAACAAATCAGAAGGCCCAAGACATTCAGCTTTGCAAGCTCATAATTCAGTTTTGTGAAAGGCAGTTAAGGACTCTGATGTGACTTCTGGCAAAGCTGGCTACAGTAATGTAATACCTTCACTCTCCATCCTCCCCCTTCTCCAGATGCTTCCCCATGGCAGAGCTGACAGAATGGAGCATCACAGCTCTAATTCGCAACTGGGCAAATAAGCATTAAGATAAAAATTGTGCTTAGATGCTTTTGAGTGTCGACTAGAAAAGTTGACATGTTCTATTTTTGCTGTTATAAGGCCAGTATCAAACAGCTGGGGGCTGAGACAGTAACATCTTAAACTGCTGCAACTGTTTACTTGAGAAATGTGAGCCAGGTCCCTCAAGTCAATTTTTATGTTCTCTTAAGAATATGTCAGTACACTTTCCACTTATTAAACTTAGTGACTGAACTGCTCAAAATTAACTCGTGTTTTTGTATGCCTAAGTGAACAGAGGAACCAGAATGAACTAGTTGCTTTTCAAAGGGTAATTATTAGGGTTTCTTGAAAAATCAGTCCCCATTAAAAGTACGAGAGGTCATCACCAATATATCACTATTTATTTTGGAAGTTGTTATCAGAAACTATTTAAGTTGTAGTTGGCAAATGTGTCATAAATTCATATTGGAAAATAGTTTGGCTAGAAATGCTTCAACAGAATCTGCCAACTTTTGTCAAACTTTGGCAGCACACAGACTTACAAATTTTGGTATCTGCCTTAAAGGCACGTTTTCATGGTGCCTGTTTTCCTTGTAGCTCCCCTAGTTGGCACTGTCAGACTTCTGCAGCATGAGGCCTCTGGCCCTCCAAGGTCAGAGCAGAGACAGACACTCTGGGGTGTAGGACCCTAATGTTTGGATGCCCAAGTGAAATATTTCATTTCATGAGACCTTTCAAAATAGCAACTTTGCAGTCTAAAAAAAGACTTTTTCTTGAATTCTTGTTTGTAAAGAGCTGATGTTCAAGTTTGTAGATGCGCCTTTAGTAAGGCAGCAAAATAGTTTACATTACTTATAATGTGTGCGCCCTGATCTTCACTGAAGCAGATTCAGTAAGAACCACAGACCAAAGTTTGCTCATCCAGCAGTCCTCGATTTCAGCATTCACTTGCTCCAATTGCTAGGAATGAGCGCAGTAAAAAGCAATGCAAATCTCTGCATCTCATCTAGGTGTCAAATTTGTCACCATTGAAAAGTACCTGATCTTCCAAGACAGCTCCTCTGCCTTGTATTTTAATTGGTTGAGCTTTGTCCAATCTGACACATGCACAATAAATCCCAGGAATATGAGACTTTTTGATCAGATGCCATAGGTTTGGTCATAAGGCAGATGGTGGCCAGTGCAGAATGTGGATAGCTTCCTTTGTTGCTAGAATAAATTATAACCTATCTTTCTGGAAACAGACAAACAAAAAATATCTCTGGGAAAGCAAGAAGTTGAGCAAACCTCAGGGTGCTGAACACCTCTAGGGACTGGGCTCTGATTTATTTGCATGAAGCAGAGCTTTTCTAGAATGTCAGTATTTCAGTAGACATGTCTGAATAATACTGCACCATAATCCACAACAGGCAACTCTGATATTTCTCCTTATGTATGTCTTATGGACTGAAGTAGTATACGGGGATTAACCTGCCTGGTGGTTAGTTCTTAAAATTTCCTCAGGAGTTTGCTTTTTTTCCTTTCTTCTTAATGTCAGGTGCCAAGTATCTGTTCCTGTTAGTCCAGTAAGGGCTTGGACTTTTTTCAGCTTGTTAGCAACTTCCATGTCCTATCTGTGACTTCATTGTCCAGGATAAATTCAGATGTGCATAAAAGGTGTTGATTTATCCAGTATTGTAAAATAATTTGGTTTATTTAACCTGTAAAAAAAATAAAATAAAAAATCCAAACCAGATGGTTATTGCCTTGCCAAGAGGTCAGGATTTACAGCTTTCTAACCTCTGGAGAGTTGAGACTAGGAAGGCTTTTCATTGGTGAGGTGTCAAGGGGAAAGAGGAGGGAGGAATAAAAAAAAAAAGGAAAAGCAGAATATTATTATAAAGACATCCTGCAAAGCTGAGAACAGGGTCTAACGTATCTGAGACAATGGGAGACAAGGCCCACTAACAGAAATTCCCTTCCATGCTATGATGTGAAGGTATGGAGGGATAGCTCACATGGCTGAGCAATACATGGCTTTTATTCTGTTTAAACAGTTTAACCTGTTTGCTGCATTGGTTAAACTGCCTGGACAAGACACTGGATAAAAAAAGTGTATCTGAATGAATAAAGAAGCCAGTAGAAGCAAAAATGACAAATTAATGTAAGTTAGAAGTTCTACCTTCCAAGTACATGTTCGCTATTTTTCTGCATTCCACAACTAAACTTTGACAATAATCATGTCTACAGATGTATGATTATGTGTATACATGTAGTTGATATGCACATGATATGCAGTAGCAAAGCAGAAAAGGAAATACCATCAGTAGATCCTCAGGTCAATATTTATGTGTAGCATAACTGGTGGTTTTGTTTCCATGATGCATGCACAGGAACTCTTTGCCTAATGGAAAGTTTAAAGGCCATGGAAGCATTACTTCAGAACAGCCTACCATTGCCTTTTCCTGAGTAAAATAGGAAAGAAAAATCATGCAGTGCAACACAATCCTAGATTTGCTTCAGTACACTTTGAGGCTGATATATCTCAAAAAGCAAGTTTCCATTTAGGCTTTGAGTTAGGAATCAGTGAATTCATCTGTCTGGCTGAACTGCAAAGAGTTCAAATTTCACAGTGCAACACTTTTGAATGGTGGTAGGGAAAATTTTTAATTTATTGTATTGGCTAACAGCAAATTCTTTTTTGAAAAGCAATGAATATTTGCACAATAAGTTCCTTAAAGTGATGAAGCAAGCTTCAACGCTCAAAAACAACCCCAACCAAGGCATGGGGAAGAAAAAAAGTACAATATGCCCCCAGTAATAAAACAAGAGTTCCTTTGAAATTATATTTAGCAGTTGGTCAGGAAGTTTCTCAGAGTAGTAGTTGATTTCTAATTTTGTTTCTGCTCTGTTGGCAAACAGTTTATCAAATGTGCTCTGTGAGATTAAATGTTTATAAACATAGGTCTGTGCTCAGCAAACCCTTGTGCATGCTAAGCATGGTTAGGGCAAAAACCAGCAGATATTGGGGTTTTATTGTAAGCACCCGATGTCCTTCCTTCATTAAAAGCTGCACTGTCAACAGCTGCAAGTTTTGTCAACAGCTTCTTAGAGATGCTGTTGCAAGCTGCATTTTCTTTTGATCTCCTGATTAGTGTCTATGCTTGAGGGCAGAGTGCCAGTTGCTATTTGATACTTTTGAGAATTTAACTTGTGTTGTTGAAAATTAGCTTTGCATACCTTGGTTTTATTTACAGTTAGTGTACCAACCCACTAATAAAATTCTGACTCACTCAAATTTATCAATATGAAAGCAAAGCTTTAAATCTTTGTTACTGGTTAACATAGAGGAATGAGATGACAAAATTAAGGCACTTCTGTGAGGTCATGTCTCCTTAAGAACAGTCATGGTACCAGCACCTGAACAAAGTCTGTATGACTCTAATAATTTCAACCAGTTTCCTTTTAGAAAAGTTAATTCAGGTTGACTCCTGGAGTAATTAAGAATAGAATTAATCTTTACATGTATGTGTCTACCACTACTCCTTTAAGTGGACTTGCTTTGAATACACACACACTTTTACTGACAGAAATTTGATAATCACCCTGAGTATTTTTGATTATTAGGAATGTAGAAATGCCCTGCCTGAAAAGACAGACATTATGGCATGGCAGAATAGTCAACACACACAAACTCTGCCCAGTCAGACCCGTTTCAGAACATGTTATACGGACAGTCTTATCAGAGAGCTTCCTTCAGGGTCCAGCTGAAGTGGAATGCTTTTTGGCAGTGGGAGTAGGGGTAAGAGGCAGGGAAGAGGGAGAAGAATTTTCACAATGCTTCTTAATTTTCTATAAAACATATGGGTTTTTTTTCTGTTCAAATAAAAATGCGTCTTCTTCATTTCTTCTACACTACACACTGTCTGTGCAGTAGATGTGCAAAATACCTAAGAAATTCTGCTGGCTTTGACTGTGCTATGTATATGGCATAAATTCCTCTGGAAAAAGATCTTCAAGGAAAGAATGGATTTATGTACTGGAAAGCTTATGATTGTAATACAAAGCTAAGCTTTGATCAGTAGATGTTTGTCATATGTGGTTACTATCTCGTGTCATTGAATACTTCTGCCTCTCATCCCATATATCTTTTCCCTTTTAACCTCAGTCTTCAATATCTGCATATCACCTGTTTTTTATAGAGCAAGCCTGTGGCACAGAATAATTCTTAGCCTGCCACTGAGTTACTCTGGCACACGTTTTACAGTGCAGCCTGAACCTCTCTCACAGTTAAAGTTGAATGGGTTAGTGTTGGAAAAGTATATAATTGTTAGAAATTAAAATTAACATCTTTAAAGTTTTCAGAGGAATGACAGCAGGAGAGATCCTTATTACCTTATCAGTTCAATGGAACTCTGTGGAAAAGCAGAAGCAGCACAGTTCTCTAAAACTAGATTTCCATTAATGTGTCCTCAACTTCCCCACCTACTTCCGAAGGCATTTCAGGGATATTTTAAATAGAAAGATTAATCATATAGACCTATTTTAACAAGACTTTTATTGAAAACATACACAAAGTCAACAAGTTATTTATTTTCTGAATGTACATAGTAGAGAATATTCATATTACATAAGAATATTTTAAGAAAAGGGGAAATACAACCAATATATGCTGCAGTTTACATTACTAAGGCATTTAGGCTTAAGAGCAAGTTATACTGTGTGTGTGTATCCATACATGCAACCACACACAGGGTATCCGATTTAAAACTGTACAGTGCTATGCAACTAATTTTTTGTCTTTACTATTTTTTTTTTTGACACTAAATAAAGCTTTTATCCAAGTGGTAGAAGTTGTTCACAGAACAGCAGTTATAATCTACTCTTCAAGAGTTTGCTTACAATTACAATACTAACGATGCACAAAAGCCACCCAGATCTTCATGGGAAAGTTCTCTCTTACCAAAATGAGGATCAAGTAAGAAAAACACTAGTTTGCAAAGGCACCGTGGAGACAGGTTTTAATACACTAAATACAACATGAATCATTCACAATAACAAGTTTAGTGTTTCTGGGAACTTTTGTAAATACAACACAGTTGGTCACACAAAAATGTTTCTGTTGATTTGTCTTGGCAGCTCAGATACATCAACAGTGTAACAGCATAACAGCTTTGTTCCCATCTGATAGAAAATAATGGCAGTTCTGCAAGGCAAACGTTAAACTTGACCGTATGTATTTATTAATTCCACAGTGTTTTGACAGATTATAGGGGATGTAACTTAAAGGATGCTGACACGCTCACTGAGGGCTTTCATTTCTGTTTCTTCTAGCTTGGTGTTTTCATGATGGTTAGCACTTGGGCTGATAAGGTGTGCTGGATACTGCAATCCATGCTCTTCTGAATACAGCTCCCATCGGGAGTCATCACTTTCATGAGTGATGTAGCGTTCCCCCATTTTACATTCAAGTTCCCTTAAATCTAACCAGGTTTGATAGTCCTGAAACAGAATAACAGTATTCGTTTTGAATTTCCTGAAATGAATGACATTCCCCATTACTACCAATAATTTGCAAAGTGCAATTAACTTGGCAATCTAATTGTCACGCATCCCTATTGCTGCAGACTGAAAAAATCGTATCATTAGTAAATGTGAAAAATGCCTATAGAGATAGGCTTATCTCTAGATGATTGTTTGGTAAGTTAATTTTATTAAATGAGATAAAATATTTTTGTAGTGTATTTTGAAAATGTGAGAGACTTTAGTATTGGAATCTAACATTTCAGAAATTAATGAGAAGCTGTAGGTAAATTGGTGAAGGAGTATGAGGTTCTCAGGACCTTCTTCAGGTTTGTAGATTTGCTTAACTTCTACTGTGCTTAAAGCTTAAAATTTGTTATATACATTTGTTATATACTTAGAGCCTAAATGCATAAGAAAAATATGGGATTTGTAGCAATACCTGTAACCACGGGTGGCTTAATGTTTTGTCCACACTGTAGCGCTTTCGCATTTTCACTTGCAACAAATTATTTATGAGATCAATAGCTGAAAAAGAGTAATATTAGAAAAATATCAGTTTAAATATATTTGTTTCAGCTAGCATGTGCAAAAAGAGAGACAGACAGACATGTTAAGGAGGGACAGTTAACCCTTCTTACTCCATCTTTGCAGAAACTGCACTCACTGTTGATGTCCCTGGAAGCATCCATGCAACCCTTCCTAATGGGATTACAACAGTTTTACTAAAGAGTTGCCTGCTAGCTGGCGTATCTTCTAACTCTACCTGTTCATTTGCAGGCAAACAGCAATGACTGAGGATAATTTTCAC
>NW_008610285.1:89793-94313 GCF_000691845.1 Merops nubicus | reverse complement strand
AAAAAAACCTCAGTGAAGAGTACAGTATTTTTAAGATAGATAGCTATAATGTGTTTACTGTAGTACATTCCTCAGTGACTATCAGTATCACTTCTAGACGATTGATTGCAGCACCTTCCAATGCACTAAGTGAAGAAATCAGGTTTTGTAAGTCCCTGAGTCTTTCAATATTATATTTTTAACATAGGCATTGCTTCTAACTGATAGTTGGCAGTCTGGTGTTTCAGAATGATCAGAGTACTTATTCACAAACTTCTTAATTTCTGTGGTTTTGAAAAAGCCACTGATTTACAGGGGTTATAGCTATGACATGTGCTGCCTGAAGGGAAGAGGTCCATGACTCAACGATCAGTGTATGGAACTGCACTGAGTGACACTTTTGAAAAAAACCTCTGGGATGAAATTGCTGAGCTTTGAATGCATCTATTAAAACCATTTAACTTTTTTTTTAAAAAAAATGAAGGTATCATGAGAGATTAAATTCTATTCTAAGTGGTGCTAAATGTTCAGGTTATGTTCCAGGGGAAGCTAATTGTTATAGAATTAAAATATCATTGCAACTTTCCCATTTCATTACAATATCCCTCGGCTTGTCTGAAGTATGCTGGTTTATATCTTCATTTCTTTGTTTATGTCACAGTGACATGGAAAGATGGTCTTGAAAGTAACATAGAAACATGGCATCACTGAGGGGAATTGGGCCTTAAACATGCCAGATGGACATTGCTGCCATCTGGGTTGAAGGAGGATGAACAGTCTTGTCTAGTTTAAGAGTAGGAGATGGGACAAAATTCTTTAAACCATACATCTCTGAGGTTGTATTTTGTGCATCAATATGGAAAAGCTTTTCTTTTTTAACAGAGGCTTCTTTTCCTAGGTTCAATTTGCCAGATAGTCTTGTGTGTTCCTGCCATGAGGCAAAGCGGGAGGAGTACAATGCCCAGGAAAATGGGAATGTTGATGGCAGACTATCTGGACGTACGCAGTAAGTACAGACAGATAAACCTATTCTTAGCAGTAGTGGACTATCACTAAAGTGGCCCTGATTTCCTGGTGCTTAATATTATCTTGAAAACCAGATTAATTGTGGGTATGAGATAAACAAATCTCAGGACTTCTGACAAAGGCAGCATTAACCAGAGGTTCTGAGCTATGCTTTTTCTGGAACAGATGGTCCTAATTTTATTTGTTCTGTTGTGGACAAACAGGTTTTTAGCTACTCTTTTAGCGTAGGGTACAGTTCAAGCTAAATTTTCTATGTCATTTATATTGTGTTCCATTTCAAAATGTCTGTGAAGTGGATATGGGATCAGAAAGCCAGTGGATAGCCAATAGGACAACAACAGTCAGCCAACTGTTGAGATATAAGTGTATGATTCCCAAGATGCATTTCTGTAACTGCCAAGTACCTACTGAATATTCTTCCTGCCACAGAATATTGATAATGTCTTTATTATGCATCTTTTGTCTGACCCAGTGGAAGCAGATATGACTGTGAGCCTTCCAAGTGATGAAATCATACATAGCTATTCAGCCTCCCTCAAGCTGCATGACAGGATGAAGACCTCTTTGCCCCTTTTTTCCTTTCAGGACAATAACATACTGCATGTAGTAACATATTTCTTTGTATTCTTTGGGGAAATTGCCAATGGTTTGTTGAACAGACCAGAAAGGCTTTGGTCTAGAAATAATTATAAAAGAAGGTACACAAAGAAGGACAAAGAAGCAAACTAAGATGAAAGTGAGAAGGTAGCTTCACTGCACAGTTAAGATTGCCAGTATTGAGCCATCATTTGTTCTTGAGAAGAGTTTACATGGAGAGTCTGCTTGTTTCACCACTGGAATACTGCTGTCTCTGTAACAAGTTTTGGTGTTTGTTTGTAGTTCTTTATCTAGGGTTCCTTTTCACAGGAAAGCTTTGAATATCACTTGTCTCTGTGCAATAAATAAGCACAAATGCATCATGACTGTTATGAAGACTTAGGGCCCAAGCTAGCTGATTGAATTCCATTTGCTTTAATACTCCAAGTTCTCAAATGTAGGTGAAGAAAGAGATCAGACGGGTTTCAACAGCAAAGAGTATCTACTATTTTTTTACCACAAAATCATGCAATCCAAGAAAAGCCACTTCTCAAGCGTCAGAGTTCTCAGTATCAGAAGTCAAGGTAAAAGAGATACGTACGGTCAAGGCAATGAAAGGACAGTGTTGTGTAAAGAAGAGCGGCAGACAGGGAGTTCAGCACAAACGGGCTGAGTGCTGGAACTGAAGGATTAAAGGATTTCCCTAGGGATCTGGAGTAGTGTGCTAATGAGAAAATTCTGAATTTAACTGGCATTAAATTGTAGAGGCTCACACACTGATAGGTTCTCTGGACTATTTAAAGGAAATCAGGAGAGATCCTTGTTATTGTCTCTGTTCCAGCTTACAAAAACCCCATCCTGTCCTGATAATGTCCTAGCTACTATCTAACACAGTTTGGTCTGGCTACAGTTCATGTAAGATGTATGAACAATAAGATTCATGATTACTCAATTTCTGAATTATAAAAAAAAATAATACAATTAGTAGTTTGATTAAGTTGATCATCGTTAAGGTCCCTTCTAACCCAAACCGTTCTATGATTCAAACACAACTTTAAAAAAGCTGTATGTCCCCTTATTTTTAAGAAAGATTGCTCTGTAGTTGCATTTTATTGTAAATAATCTCCAGAGTCAGAAGGTTCATTTTTCTAAACTGATTATGGCAGTTTATTAGTTTGGCAAATAATTAACTGTAGTAAAGACATAGTAAAAATTTTCACTCTAAGTATCAAATTAACACATGATAATTACAGTTATCATAGGAATGACTGCTTTAACTCAATTAGGATGTGAGCCACACATTAACACAAAAACTTAGAAAACATCTAGAAAACCTATTATGAGCATACCACTCATTTAGTCTTACCATACAGATGTTAGCTTTCACATAAGTTATTAAAAAAAAATCATCTTAAGAATATCAAGAAAAGCATCCCTAAATTAACAATAAATTTACACTTGGACCAGAATTTTTAAAGTATACATATAATACTAGCTACTTTTGCAGCCATCACTTTTAAAAATTTAAGCTGCTGCCATTAATATAAAACTTAGGACTTCACAGGCCCCATGTTTTTCTGAGTATAGCTCTATTGATTAGTGGCATTTTTTCATACACAACCCCCTTACCTACTGCTTTCTTGACAAATGCTTTCATGTACTTACAGTTATTTTAGCAAAAAATTATCTTCAGATAGCAGAGCTTATTATTTTCAGGGATACAAATTCAGCTGTACTATGAAAAGAAATCCTTGGCAATTATAAACTATGTCTATGAGAGGTCTACCAATAGGAATCTGTCCTAGTGAACACGTAAGTAGAGCCAAGACTTTAAGCAGCTAGTTAAACATTTACTGAGGTAGAGAGCATCTTTGAGCTATAACATGCATTTGACCTCCTTGTTCTTAATGCTCACTCAGGTGACTTTCTCATTAATGTGTGAAACAGAGTTTCTATTCACAGGATGCTGAAACAATTCTAAATCAATACTGGCTCAAAGGCAGCTGGGGTACTTATTTCTGACTCAAAAGCAGTGTAACAGGCACACCACAATTAAATTTAAAGCATGCAAGAAACTGCATTGTTTCTTCCCAAATCATTTAATAATATGAAGTAATGTGAAGTTCTTAAATCAACAACTTTCACATTACATATCAGGCTAGTAGTAATAGCTATGTTAGTAGCTGATGAAAAAATAATTATGAATACAATGTTTTATGAAAATTCCACAACAGAGCAAAAACATGCCATGAATAACCTAAAGCTTGACAAAGCACATCTTAGGACCATGCAGTTCAAAAGAACAGCCACCACACTGAAGACTAACTAGACATCCTCTGAGTAGATACCTAGCAAAATTCCATAGCAAAATCTGAATTAAGATCAAATTGTTGTACAACAATTCAGTGAATTTGGAAATGTAAGCTGGCTTGACAACCATTGAAGACAGAACAGAAACAGCAGACCGGGCGATGGAATGTTGAATGGTTGTGACAAAACCTGGTTTTCTACAAGACACCCAAAGTTTACCATAAACCTCTCTACAGTAATGTCTTACATTTTTATTTAGAGCTACAAACTCAGGTTTTGGAGAGTATTCTTTCAAAAGAGAGAAGCTATTGGAAAAAGGTGGGAAAATACAGCCACTCAGTAGAGGTGGAAACCTCAATTCCCAACAGAGAGATCTGTGAGATTGTGTGTGTGTGTGAATACACACACAACCTCTGACAAACTTAAAATGTAAAGCGTTTGGGTTTGGTGAAGTTAGAAGGGATTTTGCGCATGAAGGCTAACCTTTTGGAAATTATGTTCTCAATGGATCATTAGACGGGGAAAAGAATGTATTTCCGAGAGCTAGGCAACCTGAAAGGTCTTAGTTTTTATAGGTTAAGTTTCAATGGGAGGAAGAGGACAGACAAAGCATTACACAGAAAAGTTAT
>NW_008610285.1:35687-89762 GCF_000691845.1 Merops nubicus | reverse complement strand
CAGGAAGAGCTGATGAGTTTAAATGGACGTTATGACATCAGGCAGACACGTTATGGAAGAGAAAAGAGTCATAGTCAATGACTAGACCGCATTCCTGAGTGGCAGAAAAGACAGAACTATTGATAGCAACTGAAAGACCTTAGACACTCAAAAATAGTACCCCCAAGTGTCTTCCTTATTGGCTCATGACTGTAGATTTTTAATTTAAAAATTGCTAGAAAATGCTACAGAAAAAATAATTCTCAAGAAAATATACTAACACCAACCTCACTATTAGATTCATGACACACTTTTCCTCCAAAATACAATTTCTTCCCATATATTTTTTGTTCTCAACCTGATAGACTTCATTTTAAAAGTATTATTTATCTAATAATGCAATTTAAACTGTTATGGGTCATGTGTTTTTATATATTTATTGCCACATCCGTGCAGCTAAGAATTTTAAAAGCTAATTGAATTTTACCTTAGGACAAATAAATGAATAAGAAACACAGAATAGAAATATTTAGCCTACCACTTGTTATTTTTCCAGACACATTGTTTGGATATATCCTACTTCCTTTTTTTCTTTTCTTTTTAAAGTTTTGATACCCTCTGCATTACAGCTCCCAGATTAACACGCTGTTTCTTGGCAATATCAGAAAAAGCATCTACTGAATAGTAAAGCCAAGGTGGTGATAAACACAGCATCATTCATTCTAATTTGTGCACTACCCATTAAAAGCAGAGAAGCATGTGATTTTGCCGAAAAGTAAAATATCTGTGCTTTTAATTCCTCTCTGATTACAACAAAAATAGAAATAAACATGGCAATAATGAAGTTTAGCTATTCTTACACTTCTTACGTGAGTAATGATCTGAAAAGAGTGCTGAATAGCTAGCTGCAAGAAGTTTTACATCCACTTTGGCTCTCTGAGCCACAATAATATTTATAAGCAGGAACCAAAAGGCTTGAACACTGTTCTGTTCTGCTTTACTCAGTGTTGATTTTTGCAGTAGGCATGCCAAAACTCCTAACATTGCTTTCACCAGCCACTCTGCAACAAATTATATGTCCTTTAGCAAAGTTGTTTTTAAAAAGACACTGGCAATACACTTGGTTGATGATCACTTCCCTTAATCTAAACTGAAAATTGCACAACAAGGTAAAATAACCCACAACTTGAGAAACATTTACAGTTCCAATAAAAGTACACACAGAATTTCAAGCAAACAAGTTCCTGCATCTTAAGAAGCAGATAGCTTAGGTATATCAGCTGCATATGTTTGTGATCCTAACATGGTACAGCTGTGAAGTAAACCCCCTATTCTATTGTTTTAAGATATCTATCTTATCAGCCATCAATTGCCTTGTGTATCAGACAGGATTGTTGAGATAGACAGCAAGAGGTTTGAATAAACATTTTTTTTAATTAGCTCAAATTAATACATAATTCATTCTACTACTACTTACTGTTCTACAACAGTGTTTCTAGTATTATCATATTCTGAAAGTTCATAGCAACTACTACTGACATCTTTCAGCAGTAAAGAAAGAAGAGTCACGCATAACGCATTTTATACAGTCAGAGAACCTGAGCATTTTTGTTGCCATCCATATATCAGAATTAGAATTAATTCTCTTAGATGGTAGCCTAGATCTTCTAAATTCATGGAATCTCTCAGATTATGCCTGCTATTAATGAGACATGTAATATAGTCTCTGGACAAAGGTGTCACTTTCAAAATCTAGCTGTGTAATGTGCAGTTTAGCAAAAAGAATAATGGAAAAGATACGGCACGCAAATAGCCAGTTCGTTAGCTTAATGTGTTTGGGAAGCTGGAGAGCCTGTAACAAGCTAGTGGAAGATTTTCAGGTGCACAAATGTAACCTGTTGGGATTGAAACTAATTCTCTCTCTGAATTTTGTAGATTTATAGTACTGAGAGCAGACAAATTTATGAGCCCTTGTGTATTTTAGCTTGAAATGAGCTTCATGTTACTATAGTCTACATTTAAATACTCAACATTTCAAAAAAAACTTTTTGAAAATGCACATGTAAGCAACTTCATAAAAATCTTCAAAATCATCCATGTTCCCCCCTCTCCCAGACGCACTAACCACTTGTATCATAAATTACCATGGCACTGTTTAGAATTGTAGTCCAGATTACACATGTAGGGCACCAGGTGCAGATCTGCATTTTAACCATGCCAATGGTCAGAGATAACAAAAACTGGATGGAGCCAGCAGGTGCACAGGGCCCATGCACATACCCTCTGGTGACCTGTGTAGGAGTGGACCAGAGTAGCTGACATGAGAAGACCTTCCTTTATTTGTCCTAGGTAATCTGGAGTTTTGAGTTCAATTTTGACCTCTGAAAATGATCATTATCTTTGGACAGAGATCTAGAGTCCTGTGTTAAACATAATGGATCTGTTCAGACTTTTTTCAGGTATTTGTTTAGGACAACAGAGTGGCTCATCAGCTAGCAATTCAAAATACATAATGAATCACAACGTCTAAGCAGATTTTAACTTAGTCATTTGTTAAAGTGTGTGTGCTTGCAGCCTAATATCCATTAACTAGTAATGAAGATTGTGATTTTATAGGAGAGATAACACCCCAGTAGGTGAGTTTTCTGTAGGTGCTCTACTGAATCTTCAACTCAGAAACTGATCTTTTGTCTACCACAGTAGAAACTTGTGGGAGACAATTTCTTGCAGCCTCTTCTGTGCTGATTGCTGTTTGCTTATCTTTGGCGTCAGATAAAGCATTGCTGCCAACAGATTCTGTCAGTTTTCATAGCAGAAGTGTGTGGAGGATCAGGAGGACTTCAGTGTATAATTGTGCAGATTTGTAGCTCTCTTTTTTTTTCCCCTCCAACAGATCTCATCAAACTTCATCTGCCACTGAGATAAAACAACAGCAACGCTCTCAAAGCATTTTTCAGCTGAGAATCTCACATAGCTATAATATTTATTCTAGTAAGCAGTAGGCACACTTGTCTAAGATACACGTAACATGTAAGTTAAACATGTCACCAGAAACCCAGAAAAACTGTGCTGTAAATAAAGGAAATTGTAAATGTTAATATTTCAGTTAAATTTGGTACATACTACACGATTCAGACCAAAAAAAAATAAAAGAATGATGTTTATGTTTCCTTTGTTTAAGATTTCTGAAACAATTTTGCAAAACGTTAAGGACTAAATGATTAAAAAAATAACAATCCCAAAGAAAATCAAGCTGCCTAAATATATTTTGTATGCACCAGAAAATGTTGGTGAAACTAAAACTCATATTTTTGACACATGACCTACTCATAGTTGTGTTTAGAGACATCTTTAACACAATTAATTTACCTTCTTTAAAGTTGCTCATAGAGAATTACTCAACATTTTTTTTTTACTATCAGAAGTCTATGATGCCATTCAGTTTCAGAAGTCTCACTGGTTATTTCTAAACCTTACTCCCTGCAGAAAGTCTATTTTATGACATTTTCTCACAGTGCTCTTGAAGTGTCATCTGCTTGGAACTACTAAGTCTTTTTTATATTCACCACAGAAAGACTACGAGGGTACAGTATCCTATTGAATGAAAATTAAATTACTGGCACAAACAGAACAAGAAAAAGACTGCAGAGGCACTAGAGCTGAAAGAAGAGGTATGGAAGTAAATATTAGCAACATCAGTTCCATCAGCTGAGGTTCCCCACGAGACTGTACAGTAACCCAATCTGTAGCTGGCTACATGACTTCAACACCTCCTGGAGAGATCCCATACTAGAGGACTACACCACATCCAGCCTATACATGCTCGGCAGGAATGTCTAAAGCAGCTCATAGCACAAAACAGATATATTACATTATGGTACCTTCACATTTCAAATATATATTTTTTTTTTTAACCCATCTGTTATGTACAGGGGAAAAAAAATAAAAGCAAAATACAACTACTCTTTTTTAGCATTTATATAAGGCCACACACAAAAAGATATTACCTTCATGAGAAATTTCTTTCCATGGATTAGGTGGATACATGAAAGCAGCATTCTGGATTTGGTCATGTATGTCTTCATCTTCATTGAATGGAAAGGTACCACTAAGGCTTACATAAATGATAACCCCCACAGACCACATATCCAGAGATCTATTATAGCCTTTGTTTCTCAGCACTTCTGGAGCAAGGTAGGCTGGTGTTCCTACAACTGAACGTCTAAAAGATTTCTCTCCAATAATTCGGGCAAAGCCAAAATCACAAAGTTTTACCTGTTTAAATAAAAATGCTATAGTAAGAGAGACATTTTTATTAACAAATACATAGTTGAGGAGTTTTTTTATCATGGTTTAGTTGCAAGATGCATCTCTACTATTCCTTCATGGATACTTTTTTTTAAGCTCCTCTTTGAGAGAAGTGGTTTACCTATGGCTTTCTCCTAAGTCAAGCAAGTTGGCAAAATTTAGTTCTTGAACTTCTGTTTTTATTTTATTGTGGAACTAGTTTCATGCTGCCTCTTTACAAACTTCTTCATCCGATTTCTTCAGAGAGACAGGTTTAGCTGCTTAAAAATTCTCACTTAAAGCCTCAGTATAGATCCTTCCTTTATTGATTATTGATATTGGTATTATTTACAAATTATCAATAGTGCTCATTTTGAATATGGGGAGTTGAAGGACATTATAGATGAACTTTGCACAGCAGAGATAACAGGAGTTGATGAAAATATGTTTATAATGAAAATTACAACAAGCCAGAAAGCATATTTAAATTATCCTGCAATCTACCTTGCATTTAAATTCATAAAACTAAAGAAGAAATCCTTGTTCTTCATGAGTTCTACCCTAATTTTCAGAAAAAATAACTGTCTTTCCAGTGACTTGTTGCAAATTGTCACTTATCTGGACATTTGTGCTGCAATGGTGAGCAAATCAGAAACAACTGCACAAATAGTTACGTTACACTAGCTCCTGGAGGAGATACCGACAGGTCACTAATCACATTTTTGTTTGTCTGGGGTTTTTTTTGTTTTGTTTTGGTTTGGTTTGGTTTGGTTTGTTTGTTTTTTTTTGTTGTTGTTTTTGTTTTTTTTTCATAAAACAATAATTGCTAACACGTCTTTGTTTGAACAATTTATCGTAAGAAAAGGCATTTTCTACTTGCCTGTGGGAAAGGATCAGCTGATGCTAATAACACATTTTCTGGTTTGAGGTCACAATGAACAATATTTTTGAAATGAAGATGTCTTAAAGCAACAAGGATCTGTGAAGAAACAATCCGAAAGAAATTCAGGTTTAAATGTTGTACATTTTTATTTGTTTGTTTTATATTGTTCAGACAGTGTCAGTGATCAGAGAAGCAAGGACTGGTATAGAAATAATCAAACATGAATAAATATTTTACAAGAATGTCTGCAATGGGGACAAAAAGAAAAAGCAAAACTGTCAGCTATTATTTCCCTAACCTCAAGTTTCCTTCATTTCTCACTCTATGGAATATGATTTTTCTCTCTCCAAAGACTTTATATTCTAAACATTTTAAAAAATCTGATTCTAAGTACTTGTTTACTTTTTTTGTGAGTGAAATCTTTGGACTCAGAAAAATTTCAAAGTTACCTTCCAGATCTAAATTCACAGAAATATCATGTCATCCAATTTAAGCATTTTCTTTGAGGAAAGAAACCATAAGGAGCACTGCATGTATTTTTATACTCTTACACAGGAACATGGCAACAGAGTGTAAGAGATAACCATCCTATTCCCATAACTTTAACTCTGTTCCTTCTGTCTGGTGCAGAGTTGGCAAATTTTCCCACTATATTAGAGAAGGGATGGTGAGGAGGTTGAATGAACCTGGGAAGGTAAGAAACAAAGTTCTGAAGCTGGTGGCAATTTTGCCCATGAAAGCCCGAAAACTAGGGAACCTGCTAGACTGTACTCCAAAATGGTAAACTTCCACCATAACAATGTTTTTCCTGCTCCTTTCTTTTTCCTGACTGCTGAAACACTGCTGGCTACTTTGAGTCAGCTCACTACTCAGTTGTGTATCTAAATTTAAACCAGCATTATGGGCAGCGAAAGACACAATATGATAATATGACAACAGGAAGAACAAAAAAACCCCACCCAGATCACATTGTTAAGACAAGCCATACAGGAAACCAGACACATTGAATCAGAAAACACACACAAAAGTTCATAGGACAAACTGCAATGGTTATGTACAGGGCAGTTAAAGAGGTTCAAATTTCTTTGCCTAAGTCCTTCAACAATTTACTCTTAGTGCTTTGCATCCTGTTCTTGTGCTTAATTCTTCAAGCATATATGAAACTGTACCTTGATGGCCCTGCCATCAAGCAGCCAGATTACTGTACATGTGTCTAGTTGTAGACCCTCCTAATGGTTTACTACCTATCGGATAGTATACGCAAAGTTCTTGCACTGCCCCTGATATTACAATTCAGGCTTTCATAAATCAGACAGGTAAATTATAAGTAAAACATAAGAAACAATGCCAATAACTGACCTCAGACCTCCTTCTAGGTCTATCATTACTTTCTTACCTGAGTAATTAAAAACTTTGTTATTCTCTCTGGCAATCTGCCCTTTTCACTTGATAAGATCATCTCCAGCATGTCTCCATGGAGTTTTTCCATATCTTTCTGGCGTCTCAAACATACACTCCAGATTTACAACTCCAGGATGATGAAGATTCTGTTGAAGATAAATTCAGCATTAGATTTCCCAAAATGATCATTAGGTTTTACCACTACACAGACAGTCTTCCAACTCCCTTAAACCAGACAACATTTTAAGGTTTCAGAACATAAACTGTGTGCCTAACTTGTAGGCAACAGGCACAAAATTTCTAGGGACAGTACAGGAGAATGGATGACCTTCAAATTAGTTTAACAAATACACATTTTCCTTGCTGTGTTTGGTGCTGAACAAACGTTTGGCCTTGGCTGTTTACACAGATTAAACAGCAGAATTACTAGTATTTTTGCAAAACTACTAGTGATTATCACTTAAAATAACTATCATATTATCTGGTATTTACAGAAACATATAAATGGAGTTAATATAGTAAGAAAAAATTTAAAAATACCTGTAAAATTGCAACTTTATGATTATCAGTTAAAATAACTATCATATTATCTGGTACTTATAGAAATGTATAAATGGAGTTAATATAGTAAAAGAAATTAAAAAATACCTGTAAAATTGCAACTTCATTACGAAGTTGACTTTCCTGTTTAGTTGGAAACCTTAGTTTGTCAATTATTTTAATGGCAACATCTCTTCCCGTTTTGCGGTGTTTTCCTGCATTAATAAAAGAAAAGGTCTCTAGCAATTAACATTATTAACTTTGAAAAGTGTTCCAGTTTCACAGGGCTGTACAAATGGACACAACGAAGTAATTCTCAGAGCAGTTTTGAAGCAAATTAAAATCACTAAGTCACTAAAAGTTTTCTCTCGTGTCCCTTCTTTCTACTCTTTGGCAGAAACTTCTTAAAATTATCATCTGACAAAACTGGCTAAACACATAAGAAATGTACAAATATGAGAAAGTCACGACTACATTTCAACAGTATAAATGCAAAGTTAGCTTTCTCATATACAAATATACACACATACACACATATGCTTGGTTATATATTTAAGTTGCATTCTCTGCAACTGGCAGGTTATGGGCTTAGTCCTTTGATAGTAGCTCCAGATTAGCAAATAACAAAATAAGTGTGAGTGCATGTTCCAGATTTATCAGAGAGCCATAGAGATTCCTCAGTCGGAAATCTGCTGTTAGTTCTCACTTCATGCTGTCTCAAACAACAGCTGTGCCTAAGTATATGTCCGAAAACTGCTTTAAAAAGAGGAGGAAAAAGAGAAAAAAATGGATAAGAAAATTAAACAAATTACAGAAATACAAAGAAAAAAGCTCATCCAAACATACCAAGAAAAACAGCAGGAAAAAATATTTTTTTTCTTTTCTTCATTACAGCTCACAAAAATAACAGTTTTCTACACTTCAGTGTTTTCTTTCTAGAACTTACAGAGAATATGAAGCTATCAATATACACTGACTCACTATTGGGTAGAAAACTTCATATTACAAAAAGACTGTCAACAAAACCCACTTTCATTGTCTAGTGAATACTGCTCATAAAAAAAAATGGGATAATTTCTGTAACATTTAAGAGTCTAAATACTTTCACCATTCAAGAAATTTTCTATCTTAAGCATAATTGTACAACACATCAAACCCTTACCTCCATAAACAATTCCAAACTGTCCTGATCCCAATACCTCATCTGGGAAGATTTGGTATACAGTGCTAATATCCTGTTTATATAAAACATAACAAATATTAAACCCTGATATATAGAAACAAACTTTGTATTTAATTTGCTTTTTCTAGAGGCAAGTAGCATACATTTAGTACATTGCATTTCAAAATATATTATCTGCCAAAAACATTAATGCAAGTTTTCTTTAAAGCCATGTTAACTGCAATTGCTGTGAAAGTTGCCAAATTTTTGGTAGGTTTCAGCCACTGCCTTGTTCCAGGCAAGCAGTCCCCAGTGCAAAGCATTACACTCTGTGGGATTTGACAATGAAAGTGCAGATGGAAATTAAGAGGGTCTTGTTAGCAGTATTCTACCCATTTGTCTCAGGATCCCAAATCTATAAATTACTGCTGAGTTTTATGAAAAGGGAGAAAATCCAAATTTTACATTTTCTTGAACGTGTTAGCTTGTGTCAGTCATAAAAATGCAAGTGGTTTCTTTGTTTATATAAAGCTTTGTGACTAACAGCAGTTCTGGACTTTTGGCTGAGAAGGGTAAAATACTCCATCTGTGACAAAAAGAGAGAGTCTCACATGTTTAGGCACTATTTTTTAGTGCCTAAACACAGGCTAAAGCATAAGCTGTTAGCAGGTTCATTTAGGAGATTAAAACCTCAAACCTTGGAGCTCAGTTTCATTTTCCTGATATTTAACCAGCAACATATACAAGGAAGGCTATAAGAGTGCCAAGGAGTCGATAACAAAGGCTCTCTTGCTTTTTATTAGGAAACAAGTGGACACAACCCTAGCACGCAAATCTTTTTCTGGCAAATACCAGACCTGCCCCAAATCTTTATTTGTCTGCAAGGAGTCCTGTTTATTTTATCTGCCCAAGAGAGAGAAAACCAGTGGTGTGGCCATTTACCTTGACTGCATGTCCTGTATTTAACAGTCCTAGTGTAAAAGAAACCCAGAATTCTCTACATACGTGTAATAACATACATAGCTCTTCCTTCTGATAGTTTTCTCTTTAGAGAACAGAGAATATCTGACCTCTCAGTGATGACAGGAAATGGTATCTTTCTCAAGCCTTATGACTAGCTTTATGAAGTTCAGTTGGCAAATTCCACAAACTAATAACCTCTATAGCTCATTTCTCCTTTTGGTAATTAACATCCTGCAAGGATCCGCAGTTAAATTCTGTTTTCAGTGAAATCACCTGCATGTCATTCTTGTGTCTCAAGAAAAGGTGCCATGAAGATGATTTTTCGGAAGAGTTAGCAGAGCTAATTGTTTGTTAAATTCTACAAAGTAAGCAACAAATGGCTGGTGGGAACTCCTCTAACATTCCTCTTTGCAAAACAGATCAATGACTTTGCAAGCTTAATCATAGCATGTCTAGCACCCGCATCCAGAGAACGCTCACCACGTTTTCTTGAACTTGGCAGTTTGACACAGAAATACTGATGGATATATCCCCTAGGGAAGAAAGTAAAATACACTTTAGATTGCTGTGCTTTTAGCTTGAACATGTAGTAATAGGAAATGACATTTACATTACATCAATATCTACTGACAGCTCTAGAAATTGGACCAATTAGGTCAGCTTGTTCATCTATCTGCCAATATAAATTTACAACAGCCCACAAATATGTGATTTGAACAAGAGTTTTGCAGTGTATGGAAAAGAACAGAATTATACATTTAATTATCAATTTTTTAAGAGTGGTATCTCATAATTCCCATTTATAAGTTTATTATTGCTGTTTCCATTCTATTTTGGAGCTTTATACTTCATACAAGTAACATAACTGCAACTAGGGTACACTTTTTATTGAATGGATTTAATAATAATTTTTATTTATAGTGTCAATATAGTTGACACTGTTCACATGAAGGCCAACACACATTCAAATTTGTCTGCATCCTGTTAAAATACATATTTCAATTGGCTTAAGAGACATTATTAAAACACATAATGGAAACAAAAACTTGCACTTGTGCTTTGATACAACAAACATCGCAACCTCTACAACTTCAGTGCTTAGAATGTTGCCCTAAGCAGTTTGAACTGCAAGCCTACTGAGAGGTTCAATAAAATGTAAGAACGTGCCTACTGCTAGCTGTATTACACAAAGACGTCATATTGGGGAGGATAGAACGTTTTTTTGGAGCATTGCCGCTTCTGTCTCCTGCCTCTGTCTAGAAACCTGCTCATGTTGACTTTTCAGTTTCTCCACATGGATTTCAGCCTCATCAAAACCAGTATTGTCTACTATAAAGTCTGTACTACACACTGAAGACACTCACTGCTACCCATCAGCACCTCTCCTGGTTGCTCTAAGTAGTATGAGTAACTTCTGCCCCATATGGCTTACTCCCTCATCCTTTTCTTAGGAATAGACTAGGTTTGGAATGGAATATTTAAGTTTCTTGAGGCTTTTTATCATTGCCAATTTGTTTTCAAATGTATGTACTGCTTTGTGTTTATATGAAAAAACTGTGGACAAAGACATGGACAAGCCTTATACTTTGAGCAGAAGAGACAAAGTTGCTATCATTCTCATTCCCCACAGGAATTCACTCTAAAGGTCTCTGATGACCTTAGTTTTCACACAAAAACCCCAAAGATAACTACCAACTTGTAAAGAAAATTTTCAAACTTCCCAAGGTGGAGAAAAAACAGCTGTCAGTCCCTGTCCAGTATTTTATGTGATTTCTTCAGCTACACTGGGCTCAAACCAAGGGCACTAGGCAACAAGCCAAATCGAAATGACATCCAGAATTTGGCGCTATTTTATGCAGGAACACAGATGAGAAAGCAAAGGACAGACATGATCTAATCTGATATGTGAGCTGTTGTGCCTGGAGATGCAATGCCACAGCCTGTTGTATTACTTGGTCTCTGAAGGGCCTGCCGTCTCATTAGCATTTCGCACTGCATTAATAGCATCCAGATGTCAAGTGCTAAAACGGGTGTATATTGCAACAAAAGGTCTAATCCAAATTGTGTAGACATATTCAAATTTGCTTTACACTGACTAGGCTGAGTACAAGTAGCAGAGTTACCAGAGTAACACATGCCTAATAGCGAGGAATTGTTTGCTCTGTGCTACTTGGTTATCAGTATCTGAGCTAGATTTAAATGAGTTTCAGGTTTAGTTTATATAAGCTACCATCTTTGCTAGAGAATTACCCAAAGGTATGTGAATTAGAGGCAAAGACATATATTCAGTCCTTTTGCTCCTGGATAACATTCATGTCTTGTTGTGCTTAGAACAGCTGTTCTTCACACTTGAGCTCACTTCATCTCAGCACGGGACAATGTGGCAGTTGTATAGCCAAATGCGGATGAAAGGGAGTATATCATCTATGCTACAGTGACCTAAAGAATGAAGATCTGCTTCTGCAGATAGCTAGAAACATAAATTACAGTCACGATGGGAAAAATCTATCAATTCCCAACTGGAGCTCAGAAAATTTCATTCCTCCACACAAGGAAGCTATTACTCATGTCAGCAGGACAAATGTGGCTGAGATGGCTTACTAATATAACAACTATTTCCTCACTATCAAATCTGCATCTCGTATATTCGTACAGGTGTTCCAGTATAAACTAGAAACGCAAGGATAAGAAACTGCGTTGTGCAGAATAATGTGCTGACAGGTAATATGCCCTGACAGAACAGCCTTTACTAGCTGAGCAATAATTCTTTCAACATGTGCAGAAGATTGAGCAATGTCATTTGTGATATGACTCTACTTATCTGAAATGGAGGAAATGAATAAACTTACTGTGCAGGCTGGGTCCTGACCCTGTTGATGTCCCTTTAGGGATGACAGGCATCAGGGCGTGCTGTATTGCCATCTCCCACATTCGTGCCACGTCGATGCCAATACCACTGGTGATAACACTGTTATTCAGGGGAACACTTGAGAGGTTTTCTATGTTTTCTCCAACGTAATAGACTATATTTGCTGTGCTTATTTCAAAACAATGAGGATTGGCTCCTTGAGGCAGCAAAGTGAAAGTTTTTGCAGGTTCCAGAGACAAAATTTCAGATAATGGGATTTCCTAAAATTAAAAAAAAAAAAAATACTTTCCCTGTAAAAATTATCAGAACATAAAACTATAGCATAAACTTTATTTAACTGATTTATGATACTAGCTGTTGCTTTTAACCACATGCTTCTTGCACAAACAATAAGGCTCTTGTAATCTGAAACTCCATGACACAGAGTACTGTTGATGGTAAAATACTAAACGTTTCTTTCCAAGACCTTAGAACTTTAATTATTTAATTAAACTTATGAAACAGAGCAGTGAAATGCCATCAGACATAGCAGGACCATCCATATATCAACAGAATGCCACTAGAAAATTAAAACCTGTTGACTCCTTATTTAATAAAATTTGTCTGCAATTAATTATTTGCAGAATAAATCTATTCAAAATTAAGATTCGAAATCCACCTTTTACATAGGTGTAAACTTGATTGTGTCATCTTGAATAACACCTGAGGCACATTTCTCTGACGTATTTCCCTAAGAGGAAGCCATATGAAAAAAATACTTCTCATTATTGAAATTTATTGCAGCAATGCCTAAGGACTTCAATTGTGTCAGGTAAAAGGATACAAGCATTAAAACAACATTTAACAATCAAAATCACAACATGAGAACCAAAGTACAGAATTAAAATAACATACACTATATCTAATCGTTTGGAAATAATTTGCATTATGAACAACTGAATGTCAGTTGAGCTTCTTGGCAGAATTTGCTGCTGGTACTGAATTGCCCCTGTATGAAAACTTACCACTTCCACAGCATGCATTTTACACATCCGTGTTAGTTGACACCTTTCTGATCTGACACTTGTTTGTGAAAGGCAAAATATATAAATGCAGCTTAAATAATGAAAACAAACATAGATCAAAGTTATACTACTACTACACTTTTAGTAAGCATCTATTAAAAATACTCCTTACTTTGTAATATTTGCTTCCAGTATCATTTTGGAAAAGCGTAATGCATTTGCTGTCCAGTCTCCAGTAGTGTCGTTTCCTCTGCAGAGAAAAACAAGGGAAAAAATCTTTCTAGCATTTACCAAGTAAATTAATGAACTGGTCGTTTCTCAAAAGCATCACTTCCAAAATGTTTTGCTTAAGTTTGAAGAGACGAATTGTGATTGATAAAGATTAATTTGCTATTGCAAGATTTTGTAAAGGAATTTATATTTGAGTGTAGGACTTATAGGGCCACTGCTGTTGTTTCAGAATAATCTAACTCTGTCCAAGTTTTAAAAATTGAAAAAGTAATTTCAATATCTGCACTACATTCAGCACAATTTGCTACAGGTATGCTGCTAAAATAATTAAATATTCTTTCTGTATCACTTATAACACCCCAGCTCACTTTAGAAACTTTAGAAAGTTTCTAAACTTTCTAAAAGTTTAGAAACTTTTATTTTCACTTTTGTAAAATAGAAAAATCTATTTTACAAAAGTCAAAATTCACCTAGCAGTAAGATATCTAGCAGGCCACAGCATGAAGGTAAAACTACTTTCCAGAACCCTTAAAGTGTTAACATTATTTTTCACTTTTTTTTCAGATTGTCTCCACATTTGCCTGTCTAGGCTAATGCAACTGACATGTTCAGGTATTTTTTATGTTTTAACTGTCTCCTGTTTTTTCACAAGCAATGCCAGTCCTCAGTTATGACAGGACTCAGGACTTTACGAATCACGAATGCTGCAAAAAAATGCCTTACATGAGTGACTCTAAATTATCAAAGTATTGTTAGGACTTGATTCTGTACTATCATATAGTATGTACATTAAGACAGGTCGTCCTTAACATTTCTTACCAGTGTGTCCTTGCTTGTATAGTGAACCATCCAACCCTCCTTCATTACTGCACTACTTCTCCTTTTTGTGTGCTTCACAGATTGTACCACTCTCATTAATGGAATATTGTTGCTGGTTGAAGGGCTTAAGAATAAATCAATAAAGGCTTTTAAAAAGAAGATAATTTTGGATGAAAAGAAAAAAAATGTTTTACAGCAGAATACATATATATATATATATCTCCAATATCATATTTATATTACCACCACTATCAGATCTGAACTGCACCCTATTTTGTTTTGTCATTCCAAGTATCTTGATATTACAAATACAAAAACAATGTAATACTACACTAGGAGAATGACAGAGACTTTCTGAAGGCTTACACACACATAGCTCTCCCATAAGTATTCTTAAAAATGAGCTAAGAAGATGGTCAAATAGCTAGGGCCTCAGCTGTAGGAGACACAGCTCAAGCCCCTGCTATGCATGATTCAGACCAGTACTTGATCCTGAATCTCTCATAACCTAAGTAAACATTGTCTATCAAATAACTGTCCTGTGATCTTTCTCGTGTTCAAACACACAATGGAATGATGATGGTTTACAGAGTAAAAAATGTGTCAGCTGCCTAGCTGAGAATCTGCACAGCAGAGAATCTGCTGGAACTAAAGAGGCTGAAGCTAATGTATTTTATTCTCAAAGACCTAAAGCAAGTCCCATTGCCTTGCACTCTGGGATACGCATGAAACTTTCCACAGCTTGGCTAACACGTGGTAAATCAGGAAGGCATGGGAATCTGACAGTGTGCCTGAGAGCTCCATCAGATAAAAACTGGATTATCTAGTTGGAGAGGTATAAGAAGTAACCAAGCCCATCTTCCCACTTTCCTTACTGTTAAGGGTTAACCATTCCTTAAACAGATTCAGTGTAATGGAATATGGACTCATAATCTGCTTCAATCTTAAACCTAAATACTTTCTTATTTCTTGTAGAACTTTAAATGGAGATGCTGAATTGTATATGAAAACACAGCACAGAGCTCATGTGTTCTCCTGGCAAAGCTACTGGTGCAACAGTTCTAACAAAAAAAAAAAAAAAAAAAAAAAAAAGGGTAGAAACTGCCCAGGACAAGAGTCATAGCTTAAGTTTCCACAGTTGTGACTGCAGTTGTCTGCAGATGGCCCTGCTTCACTGCAATGCATCCTGGAAATAAGAAACATTTTATGAATTAGCAATTTCCAATCAAAATGCAAAAAGTGTGCTCTCTTAAAGTTTCATTAAGACTGTAACATACAGTTAATATCTCTGCCTAAAAAGTATCAAACGAGCTGTGGTTCCTGTTTAGCTACTCTTATGTGTACTGACAAGAGACTGATTTTTTTTATTTGTCTCTCACAGATCACATAAAACTAATCTACAGATGTGGAGAATAGCCTTAAAAAAAACTGGGGGCAAGTATTACTGGAAATACAGGGATGGCCCTCAACTAAGTAAAACATGTACTTGGCTATCTTTTTATCAGTTATAATTGGGTATTTATATTTTGAAAACCTGCCATGTTGTATATTTAATGCAACTGGGACATTCAAACTATTAGATGATAATAATTCTGTGATATAAGCATAGGTTTATATTCCAGTAATACAAGATGTCTATATATGATGCCTATGTAGATGAATATGACAGTACAGAAACCAGTTCATTGCTATGGAAAGTACAACTGCATGTTGCTGAAATGAATTGCTTTCCACCAGTGCAACACGCACATGTTAGTAACAGAGAGCTAAGGGGAACACGTTACTGATAGAGACTCCTAGTAAGTAAAATAAAAGAGAAAATTGCAAGTTAAACCGGGACTTGTGGAAGAAAAGCATTCTATAGTTCTTCAAGGTATTGATCCTCTACATCAAGGACATTTCAGCTGAAAGGATCTTAATTCTTTTTAGGTTCCCCTACAATGAATAATCCCTACTTCTTTTCCTACTGTTCTCTACAGTTCCAATAAGTGAATAATGTTACCTTCTCTTGAGACACTTCTCAGGTAACTTGCACAATTCAATTCCTATTTTCCTTCCTGACTGGTCACTTCATAACCACTAATAGTAACTTGCTTCTAAGTGCTACTTCAAGTCTGTTAAACTTTCCTTCTAAAAGTATCTAAAAAGACAAAGACTTAATCTAAAACAAACTATATCATAGCTACTCAGACATTTTATTTTCAGATATTGCACTATTAGCCAGGGGAAAAATGCTTGGAAAAATAAGCAAGTAAAAATAATATAATTGCTCTCTATTGTTCATGCAGAAATAGTTTCACAACACAATTTTCAGAAGAGAACAGGTCTGTAACAAGTACTTGTACATTACTTTTCAGTTGTTAATTCAACTTGACAATAATCTTTAAGCTTCTCTTAAATTCCTATTGCATATATTCAGTGAAGCAATTCCACTGCAATTTCAGAACTACCACATATCACTAGCTCTCCCCATTCTCAATGATTGAGAATAGTGTCCAAGTTGATTCCACCTTGAGCCCTAGACACATTTCTTACAAATAAATTCAGAAGAAGATGGAAGGTACACCCACTCCTCAGCTCACCTGATCATCCTGTTAGACTCATCGTGATCCGGATCAGCATCCTGCATTTCCCCGTTGTCGCTATGGCATCCTATCATTGACATCTCAGAATCATGAGCAATAGATTCTTCCATGTCATCTATAAAACCACTGTTTCTTTCACTGTCATTGTCATCACTCCCTTCTTCCATGACCACATCAGACTCAGCCCCAGGACTAAGAAGATCTGTAAAGAAATTTCTCAAGCTGTTATTTGAAAATATACAGTACTCCAATCACAGCATCCAGACACATTTTGAGCTTCAGATAAACTAGCATTCTCTTTGGAATTCTATTGCCTGGGTCTATCTCTACTCAGTACTATATGTGTAATGGTGAAGCGTGGTTTTACTAATCATTTAGAACATCACTGTAGAAAACTTGAAATGCATCAAACCACAATATTTTCAGAAAAGCAACTTTCTATTAAGGAATACCAAAGTCAAAGAAGAGATCTGTGGCCTTCTATCAAACATTCTCTATTCATAAGCTTTATTTCTGAGATCTTCTGGCAGATTTTCTAAACAACTTTAATGTTTGGTACTGGCTTGATGGCTGTTGGAGGATACAGACGCAAACTGATGCTAATAAGCAGTAATTTTGAATTTAGGAATTTTATAATATGATGATGACACAATGATGAACTATTGAAATAAATCCCAAGAAAAATACTTATAATGTGAACTATATTTTGAAGGACAAAACGTATTTCCTTTGCATGAATGTTCTCAGTGAAGACTGCACAATATGGCACAGTAATCCACACTATTGAAATAACGCTCCCTCTGCCTTTAGAAAAGAAATATTAAAAGGGAACAGAGACTTCAGATTTCACTTATTCATACATGGCATAGTACTAATAGTGTCTTCCAGCCTTTATTTAAATTATGCTAAATTTTCTGGTTTGAAGATTAGGTATACCTAAGAAAGACCAAAGCGAGACATAGCTTTTTGTTGAAAATCAGCCTGCTGCTATACAGGCTGTGATCTAACATTTCAAAATCATCAGCCCTGTCAAACAGTGAAGACAGCATTAGTTTTTATGTGATGTTTGCAGTGTTTCAGAAATTTGAAGTAAGGTTAAATCACATGAAAGACACAAAATAATCTTATTGAGAAATTTTTGCCTAATCTTGTGGAGAAAAGTTCTTGACAGTCAGCGTACATGATGTCTCAAAAGAAAAAGCACACTGTTGGCTGACAGCAAATGTTTTGAACTGATGGCATTTCACTCAAATTGGAAGTGCACAGCTGAAAGGTTGGTTTATATGTAGTGGAGTCTTAAAATATTTGGGTAGAAGTTACTGATGTGTGATTAAGACACATCAGTCTTCATCTCTAGTAGAAACAGTCAAGTCATGAATGACACTTTACAGTTGCAAAGCTGGCTCTTTGCTATTCCTATAACACTTTTTAAAACTCTATTTTTAATAAACCCACAATCAGTTAAAAATAACCTCCTACATTTAGTTTATAATGTGTTTATTAAGGAGACCATACTTTAATTTCTATTGCTTCAGCTCTTCCTTCACTTAGTAGTTTGGGGAAGATATATCACACAGCAGATGAACAGAGTAATAGATACTGTATTTTATTTATTAAGTTTGAAAATAATGTGAACCAAATTACTATAAAAATAGAAATGAAATACCAGGATGAAGTTGCCTTTGATAATCCTGAGGACCCTATATGAGCCATTTAGGACACACAATTAAGAGTTCTACTTTGACACTGTGAATACCATATTGTGGATATTGTGTGGTGGGGAAAAGCCAAATTCTATAAATTTTAGGATGGAGAGCTTCAAGGAGTAAACTTGGAGTAAGCTTGGAGAACGTGTTCTCTCTGTAAGTGGCTTTGCACAAGCTTTCCTCACTCAGCTCTTCCTCAGACAAACCCTCATTTCCCATCAGCCTGGCATCAGAGTCATGTAGGAGGCAAGTCAACAGAAGTAGCATGTTGTTTGTGGGTCAAAAGTGAGGCAGTGGCATAGAGGGTGTGTTGGAGGGATGAAACACAGCTGATTCATGTGGAAAGAAGGAACTTCAAAGAGTAATTAAAAAACAAATGTCTATTTTGTTTATTTAGTCCAGATGTCCAGAAACAAGGCTTGCCTTCCTATCTTCTCTTAGGACTTTTTATCAATCTTGTTTTGCACTCCTCGCTAAAACTGCACCTATGCAGGAAAAATGGTATTTATAAGTAGATTTAATTATTTTCTCCAACTGCAAATCTCAGGGAGAATTCTATACTGGTACCAGTGGAATTAACGTATCATGGTGTAAGTTTAACTCTTGGATTTGAAAATCAAGCCATGGACTTCCATAAGCATCATTACTTGCATTCATGAAGAAATAGTTATGTTATGGGATGGTTATATGGTTACTATGTCCAATACTGGACTCCCCATTTCAAGAGAGACAGAGAGCTACTCAAGAGAGTCTAGTAGAGGGCTACGAGGACGACTGGGGGACTGGAACACCTGCCATATGAGGAGAGGCTGAGAGACCTGGGGCTTCTTAGTCTGGAGAAGAGAAGACTAAGGGGGGATCTAATGAATGTGTATAAATATATGAGGGCTGGGTGTCAAGAAGAAAGAGGCAACCTGTTTTCACTTGTACCCTGCGATAGAACATGGGGCAAAGGATACAAGCTGGAGCACAGGAAGTTCTACCTCAACATGAGAAAGAACTTCTTTGCTGTAAGGTTTCCAGAGCACTGGAACAGGCTCCCCAGGGAGGTTGTGGAGTCTCCTGCCATGGAGACTTCTAAGACCCATCTTGATGCATTCCTGTGTGACCTGCCCTACACTAGATGGTTCTGCTCTGTCAGGGGGGTTTGATTCAATCTTTGGAGGTCCCTTCCAACCCCTAACATTATGTGTGTCTGTGTGTTATAGTGAGGTATAAATGGTATACAGACTTTAAAAAAATAATAATCCTGACTCCAAGAGTCCAGTTTGAGGTGCATCAGGAAGCACATGCAGTAGGAGTGCAACATCAGCCTTCCAGAAAATCAGGCACTTTATCACATTTCAGTTTGGATACTCAGCATCTGAAATGTTTTTGCTTATACTAATTTCCCATAAACACAAAAACTTGGTAGCAATACAATCACACTACTATAAGAAATACTATGAAAAATATTAGTTAACATTGCTAATTTTGGAAATTCTTTATCTCTCTTCAATAAAATATATCACCAGTTTAAAGTTTGAAAAAGGATGCCTAATAAGGTAATACTTAATTCACCTGAGAAGCTATTTAGGATGAAAACTAAACATGGTAAAATGCATTAGAAACTGAACACTTCACCACACTTCTTATTCTCTTATCATATGGAAAAGTAATATTTTCCAGGAAATCAACAACTCATCTACAACCACCCTTTTTTCCTCCGGTACTGTCTGTCAAGCCTACTCATACACTCCTATACTTGACACAAAACTGACAGCACACGTATGGGAAAATCAGCAGATATTCAAGCCTTTATTTCTTATATTTATGTCAACAGTAAGCTGTGGAATTTTTTTCCTGCAGCAGTTCTCACAGGTATGCTTTTCCTTCCCAGGAATAGTTTCCTAAAGAACTTTTTTTCCCACCACCCTCAGTTTAAAAATCAGTTTTGTGCTTGCATCTGACAGGTGAATGCCAGCTTCTCATGCATGTGACTTTTTGCTTTATTCTAGCATTCTGCATTCAACAGGCCATGATCAGTCACCCATTTTGCTTCTGATACCACCTCTGTGACACAGCTGAGACTGTCTGTCAGTGTCAACTATTTGAAAAGACAAACTCTGAGCTGATGGTGTATGAGCCACTTGTATGGTTCCTCCCACACTTCATCTTCAATGTACAACAGACATATTGCAGAGGAAAGGCCACTCCCAAGCAACCCGAAAACATGGCTTTCTAGGAGTCAGGGTTTTACATTTCTCTTTTATTTAACAGATGGTATAAACAATGACAGAAATAATTGCTAAGGCAACTTACCTCCATTAATGGCAACTTCCCCCAGGCAGTTATTTGGCACTTTAGGAGCACAGCGTTTGTGACAATTGAATCTACAGTCTGTTAAAAAAAAAAAAAAAATAAACACAAACACACAACAAAACCAACCAACCAACTAAACAAACAAATATGAAGAGATTAAATTTATTTCTCTTTTTCTGTAACAGAATTATAATTTTTCCTGCTATGCAGTCTAGATGCATCAAGCCCTACCATTTCACTCATACAAAGTCAACATGTCCAGAGAGCATTCCTTAGCCTGGCTGCATGCCACCCACCAGTGGAATGCACAGGATGAAGATGCTACAAGTGTGCTCCCCTGAAGGGGAAAGAAAGCACCACTGAGGGTAAGTGGGTGGCAGCACTAGCTGCAGCCCAAGTGTATGGTTGGCTCTTCTATGAGAGCCATCAAGAGACCCGAGTGACTGCAAAGCCAGAGGCTGCTTTTATAGTGAAAGAAGCAGACTGGGCTGCAGTACAGCCAACATAGCTTAAATGACTGACTCCAAATCAGATGATGAAGACCGAAAATTGAAACAGGAGAACCCTTGCCAACAATTGTAAGCAAGAAAATGCTGCTTCTTTGCATCACAAAGCAATTGCTAGACAGCTTTCAGTGGAGAGATCCTTCAATACCTTCCTTACTCCATCCATTTTTATTTCACCTCTACCTCTACTTTTTTCATATGTGCAAGCAGCACTTTATTAGATGTCATCTAAACTGTTTTCTTTTGGCTTATGAACACATTTTACTTAAACTAAGAGCTGTAACTTATTGACACACCTGGAAAAGCAAAGAGCCAGGAAGGAAGAAATACACTAAGGATGTCTATATCCTTGTAATTATTTAACTTTGAATTGATTCAAAATCCAACTGAGGTACAGCAGTGCCTGTAAACTGTAGGTAAATACATATTTTTTAATCAAGTTAATATTTATGTTACTGGGATTCAAAATGAACTGAAACAGATGATGCCTTCACAGAGATTGTGCTTTGTTAAATCACAACAGAATCACATCTTACAGTGAAATGAATGCAACTTTGAATTCTTGCAGGGTGTTAGTTCAAAGAAGTAAAACAAAGTATACTGATTAATTCTATGATAGTTATTGTCTATTTTAATAGAATGTAGGGGATTTTAAGGATCTGTTAGCCAACATTATCTCACACCAGGGCATGCACAACAACACTTTGTATTTATGGACACTCCAGCTGGCTAAGGTGAGCCAGCAATCTAGGCTACAATCCAAGGGGCTTGATTCACTTCAGCATCTGCTAAGGTACAACCTCATGAGACTTGAGAGCATATTAGTCACATTGAAAAAATGTTTGTTTAAATTCTCATATAAGATCATCTTACTTCCATTACAACTACCACAAAACCCTGAATTGCTGGAACTCAGGCACATGCTTCAATTCAAGCATAAGTCTGCAGATTGAAACAATGAAGATAATAATAGAGTCCTTTGTGTTAGCTATTCTGCTGTAACTGCTTGTGAGCACACGTCCACCAAGTGCCAAATATAAGACAATTTACACCTGAGTGAAAAAGATGTGAACTGCTGCAGATATACCGCAGAGTAAGAACAGAGAGCCATGCAGCCAACTCCTGCAGAACAGCCAGCACTGTCATTTGGGTTCCAGTTTAATCCAATGTAATTGTACATGTGTTTACACTTAGTTTAGTGAAGAAATCATGAGTAAGGCTACATAATAACTACTCCTATGCTGATTTACTGAATATATTATGCTTAGCTTTAAAGATCCTAAAGGGTGTTTACTTACCTTTGCACTGCAAACCCTGCCTAAAAAGTCCTTTGAGAAGCTTCTTACAGTACTGGCAAACTGTTGGTCGTGTGTAGGAGTGGATGACAAAAGTGTGAGGCACTTTAACCTTGGACATTAAGATTTTGTCTAGCTGAATAGGTCTTCCAATGTAGGACTGTGAATTTGATCTCTTCTCTCTCCCAGTGAATGATTCTGAAGGTGTCTTTTGCTGTGAAATAGAGAAAAGAACATTTGAAAAAAATATGATTTATTAATTATTTGGTATCATATTCATACATACCTTAAGAACACTAAGTCATATGTAAAAGCACTTACATTAATTTTTATGACAAATTAATAAACATGCAACATATCCTCAGGCCGTTTTTCAGAAATTGGATTGGTATCAAACAGTATCTTTGCCAACACTACATTTCACACTGTGGAAGAAATGGGTTTTTATTTTTTAATCAAAATGAAAATATTCACTGAAGATTTCTCAGAAAAGCATATTGCATTCCAATAAAAACACAAACCATTTTTATCTCTCTTATTTGCTCTTTTCTTTCCAGGGTAACTTTGAAAGGCTGTATTTTTTTTTGCATAGATGTTAAGAAAAATACCTTAATCTCTGTGCGTGCAGGTTTTGATAGAAAACAGATTATTATTTTCCATTCCCTTTATTTATAATGTTTGCTATCACTAACTGTATCACATTTAGATTATGTACTATAGATCACAACAGGTATTTAAATGAATATATATAAATATGTATGAAGTGAAACATGGGGTCTAAAGTATGGAATCCAAAGAATCCCTGAAAGAAACTAATTACCTTAATTTCTCCACTAAATTAATTTATATGTAAATATGGTAACTACCCTAGGAAACAACTGACCCAGAAAACTGCCTTCTCTTAAGAACTGCCCTTAAGAAACAACTGAAGTACATCCACAGCTAACATGGAAAGAAAAAAAAAAAAAATGGCAAGCTGTAGCTTGATAATTTAAACCTCAAGATCTTCTTGCCACCATCTGCAAATAATCTGATAACTGAAGGCTAGAAAATGAGTCATTCCCAGTGAGCCTGAACTGCTCAAGATGATGTAGTAGCTGAAACTGCATACTGGCCTAACTTGAAAAAGTGTTTTGCTTTAAACTACTAATTTTATAGGAAGTTCTTCTTCTGAGTAAGGCTGATTGATTTATTATTCCCTGGTCATCAAAATATAAAAATACATTTCTCTGTGCTTCTGTCTGAGAATCTCACAGTCTTGGCAGTAAAGAAGTATCTGAAAGTAACTCATATAGCAGAAGAACTTTGCCTTCATAGTGTATTTGCTGGGGTGGTGGTGGGGGAGTTTCTTCCTTTCAAAGTTACATAGGTTTCTTACCACGAAGATCAATTCTTTTGGTTATACTGTAGAACCACCTGTCTTTCCAAAGAAGCATATGCAATAAATTTGCTGAACATTAGAGCTACCCTGCTAATTGACAGCAATGCCAACACTACATGCTTATCCACTGTATAAATGTAGCCCTGTTAAATCAAGGAAAAATACACAGACTACATTGTATGAGCCAGGTACATATGGTGACCCTAAACAAACTAGACTGAAACAAGTATAAGAAAGCATCTGCCTTTTTTGTTTTCATAAATGAGAGTGGGAAAAGTAAGAGTACATACTTGGATATTATGTGTTTACTTCCTGACTTTTAGATCTTTATGCTCTATAAAGCACTTACACATATGAACAAAGCCCCAAACTGGTCTCAGTTTATAATTTAATATTTGTTAGTTAGCAATATTGTTTGCCTAATATTTCCCAGGCAGATTGCATTAAGTTTACGAAGTCAACAAGAACACGACTTTGGAAGGCAGGGCAGAAGCCCAGCAGGAAGGAAAGAATGAGCCCACATATACAGTATAAACTACATTGCTCAGCTTGTGCCAACTCTCTGCAAATGACAGTCCTCAGTACTCGTGGACAAGACAAATCTCACAGGGGGAGACAGAAATACTCGTAGTCTTCTCAGTCTTCTATGCAGAATAGGGATGGTGTTGGCCCAGACTCATGCTCCTTCAGTGTCAATGCAGTGCCTTTCAAGACACCTAGCTCTGAATTTGCTCCTCAGCCTTCACAAGAACAGCTTTATATGTGATGTACTGTATTTTAATATAAGTACTTTCTTTTTTAATAAAGTAATTCTTTAATGGTTTGCTTTAACCCCAGTCACCATCTGCAAGGCATCAGTCACAACGCCTTGCTGTCTTTGTCTTGAATATGGACATTTGGCGGACTTCTAACATGTAATCACATTATTCTCTTAAAATGTACTTTAACTGAAAAGGAGTGAGTATCTTAGGGGCAAAGAATTCTATTGTTCGATTTCATTATGTCACTACAACAAACTAATATTTCAGTTTACTCTTCTTAGCACTAGAGCTATTTGACAATCCTACTCTTGTCTGAAGTATGAGCGATTCAAGTATCTCCTAATGTTATAATCTCTCTTAGAACTTTAATATCATCTACATTAAGTCTTTGTATTGTCATTGCTTGCCTTCATTTTCTAAATTATTGCCAAATCCAAAATTATTTTGGCAACTGAATACTGCTAAAAGCTTTTTAAAAGTCCAAATTACTTATACCTAGTTATCCTGATGCTCAAAGGAGTTTAGAAAGCTGGTTTAGCCCAGTTCTTCACACCAGATGCCTTGCTGGTTTTACAAACTTCAGTAGTGTTGCCAAAATGTATTGTGACTAATCTTAGGCACTTACTCTCGAAAAAACACTCATCATACCATCAGCTTTGATCAAATACAAGTTACCGTTGATAAAGCTTTTGTCCTGTTGTTTATCATATTTGTGTCATGAAATTTTTGTCAGTCAAAGCACAGTTTTGAAGGAGTTACTTCAAGTCTCACTTCATATGGCTGCCAAGTAATGCTAGACAATAGACGATTAACTACATTTTTGCTAGTAATTTAGAACTGTTCTCTGCAGTTCAAGTGGTAATGCATACTAAACAAAAGACAAAACATTGGAAGACCTACTGCAGGATGTCAGTCTTCAAGACTAGTCCCTACTTTAATTTTTTAACATGATGTTAATACTTAAACTGCTGCTTCTATTTCTGTTAAAAATTATATACTGAGAATGCATAACAAGATTAATAACAAATGAACACAACAATTTCACCACTTTCACCTCAAAACAAGTGAAAATAAATAGACAGCCCCAAACTCACCCTAATATATTCTTTGTAGGTAGTATCTGTCAGCTTTTTCTATTTACAGTCCAATTTACATAAAAAGAATTTCAGCTTTTCCTTGCTATTCTGCAAGCAGTGGACTGCTATGCAATTCTTCATTTACAGTGGCTTCAGGTCAAGTCAGAGGTAATGCTGAGTTTCACCTTCTCCCATACTACAAAAGACATCATCAGTCACAGACCTGGTCTCTCTCCTGAATGCACAGGCCTGATACGACGGACTCACTCTCCTTCCCTCTTCAGCAGTGCCTGCTCAGAATTAGCAAGGGAAGGGAGGCTGGTGTCAGAGAACTCATGGCAGCAGCACCCAGAGCATCACTCCAGACCCCTCTGATGACTGAATGACTAGGAGGAGTGTCTCCCCCCTCTTGTCCGTGATGAGCTTCTCCTCCCAGTATCTTCCAAACCTCCTGTCAATATCCCTCAACTTTAACTTCCAGCACTTCCAGCATCAGGCAGATGCCTCCATTTAAAGCCCCTGGAAGGAAAGAAAACCAGGAACTATCCTGTTTTCACTGCAAAAGAAAGAGTCTCTTCCACAAAGCACCTTCTTCAGCTGGTTTTCCTGGTTTGTTAGAAAGAGAAATTAATTTTTCCTGGTAGTTAGCCAGACTACTGACTCAGCAAAACTGGAAACTTCCCAGGAAATGATTGCTTAACTGGATTGCACCATGGAAACTAACAGCCTGTGCAGCTCCAAACACTAAATAGTCTTTCATAACAATCATCCCAGCAAGGTAATCTATACTTTAACAGCTCATGGTATGATTTTCCAAGTGACCACATACACATATCCTGGGCTGCATCAACGTAAGTGTGGCCAGCAGGTCAAGGGAAGTGATTCTCCTCTTCTACTCCACTCTCATGAGACCCCACCTGGAGTACTGTGTCCACCTCTGGAGCCCCCAAAACAAGAAGTACACAGACTGATTGGAGCAGATCCAGAGGAGGGCCACGAAGGTGATTAGAGGGTTGGAACACTTCTCCTATAAGGACAGGCTGAGAGAGCTGGGGTTTTTCAGTCTGAAGGAAAGAAGGCTCCAGGGAAACCTTATGTCAGCCTTCCAGTATCTGAAGGTGACCTATTAGAAAGCTGGGAAAGGACTTTTTTTTCAAAGGTTGTAGTGATAGGACAAGAGTTAATGGCTTCAAAGTGGAAGAGTGTAGATTTAGATTAGATGTAAGGAAGTTCTGCACTATGAGGGTGGTGAGACACTGGAACAGGTTGCCCAGGGAAGCTGGACTTTCCATCACTGGAGGTGTTCAAGACCAGGTTGCATGGTGCTTTGCACAACCTGGTCTAGTGAGAGGTGTGCCTGCCTGTGTCAGGGAGGTTGCAATTAGATGGTCTTCAAGAACCTTTCCAACTCTAGCCATTCAATGATTCTATGAAGAAATGTGCAGACATTTAATTGTACAGATGTCCAACTAAGCCAGTGGTTAAGTTCAGAGACTTCAATTCAGTTATGCCTTAAACTGTGAGAACATCTAATAGAATCCAGTGTTTGCTTACTCTTTAGTTTTGAAAAAGTTTGGTTTTAATTCCAAGAAGGAGGAGGTGCCAAACTTTTGCCTAACATGGAGCATTCTGCATGACTTACTAGCCGATGCCTAGCCCCTCCTTGTTTGATTTGTTTGAATTCTTAGAATTTACTAAAGCTAATAATGATTTATCTGGTGAGCTTTGTTAAAAGCTTTTCAAGGGCACAAAAGTAGCTGGAAACACGAAGTCATTGTATAGAACCCTGTCACTGCAGGAAGGAGATAGTCCTCCATATAACTGCTACCCCAAAGGTAAGAATACCTCAGCAGGAGATCCTCCTGGTCATTTTTCCACTGCCAAATGCAATTAAGAAACTGAGATAAAAACTGATTCCTGCCAATGGATTCAACTATTCTTATTACCTGGGTGAGTCTGACTGTCTTCCAGCACCCCCCCAAGCACAGAAATCTAAGAAATGTTAGCAAGACGCTGAAGAGACTAAATGGGAAGCAATTAAAGCTGACTGCCTGGATGCAGAGTAGGCCTGTTGGGAACACAGAGAGGATCAGCCCTGCAATCCAGCCACACAGGCTAGCCTAACAAGTAAAACAGACTGCCGTTTGCCTGACTTCTTTAAAAAGGTTTCAGGAGACCCACTAGAATTGTCCCAGGGATTCCACCAAAACTTTACGTAGAGTCAGAAAAGAAATGCTTCAATTTTGATATTTGTTCATTTTTCTTTAACTCATGCTTGCAGAAACACATTCAAGTCAGTAACCTTCACTCAGATGAAGACAGGCTACACATTCTATACTTTCCTAAATACACAGTTTTTCAAACCTGGTCACAAAGAAGTGCTAACCTTTTGCAGGCTCAATATCTAAAAGTATTGTGACATTATTCCTGCACTCTACACTGAGATATTAAATAAAAAACAACATAGGCATTCCTACAATTTTGAAAGGTTTGATTTAACAAAAGAAATAAACTATCATGAGCATGTGATATGGGGCAAGAATAGTAATAGATAGAAAATAATGGTTAATTATACATATTAAGAATTTTAGAATGTAGAATATAGTATCATATAACTTAAGAGAAAAAGAAACAGCTAACAGATGGAAAAGTTTGCTTCTCTTGCTAGCAAGGACTTATTTACAGACAGAAGGGACATTCTAACCTTATCTAAATAAAAGCAACCCTGAGAACACTCAACCATGAAAAGGGCACTCCAACCCATCTAGAAGGCAACCATAAGGAACAAGAATTAGAAAACAGGATGGCACCCAACACAAAAACATTGATAAATCCCCTTGCTGAAGAGAAATAGATGGTAAACGAGGACACAAATTAGCTCAAACTGATAAAGACATTACAAGGTTGCAAAATCGTCGCATTCCAGGGAAAGGGTGAAGAGCACACTGCGAGGAAGACTTACGGCCTTCCTCTCAAAGACCACCGAAGACCCCTGCCCATAATTTCTCGGAAGATCTGCACAAGCGCAAAGGACTGATAAGCTAATTAGCATACGAAGCAGGAGTAGGCGGGGTTAGGTAATGAATATGTATAGGTGTCACATGAATATGTGTTGTTTCACTGTGTAAATATGGGATGGATTACTTCCTCAGGCATGCACGTTTGTGGTGGAGCGATCCCCCGTGCATCTGCGCGCAATAAACATACCTACTGTATAACTTCCGAGTTATAGAGTCTGTTTCCATATGTCACATGTGTTTTTTCATCTGAACAACCCAGAGAAGTGATGCGTTTTTAAAAACAAAGAAACAAACAATCAGCAATAACTGTCCACTTGATGTTTTATTTTGAGGGTTGAAGAATACTTGTGGAAATATGCATTTCCTTCCTATATTGAAGGCAGAGGATAAAGTCTTAATATGTTCATATACAATTTCTTCACAGGAAGCTACTGTTAAATGAGATGCTAGATATCTATGCAACCACAGGAAACACTACAATTTTAATGCAATGTAAATGTTGACTTTCTTTTACCAATTAAACTATGTGACTGCAATTAAATGAATTCAAGGAAACAAATCTTCAGTTAAATATACTAAAATACTACACTTAGACTGCAATCAACTGTGTTGTTGATTTCGAGGCTTCTGGCACTCTTTAAGTCAGGTGTATGATTTAATCCTACAAGTACCATAGTTAGATAGCTATGGTCTGAAAAACACTTCAGTGTTACATGTGCAAACACATCAAAGAATTGACTTCAGTACAAGCTGTTAATATTAAACTATCCACAGACGGAAATTATTATGTACCCTATTCCTCCACTCAAGACATCAATACTAGCAAACAGTGCTTTGAATGCTCTGTCTGTGACCTGCCTTATTTTGTGAGGTCACAAGAGGTGATTACTGGGTTTCAGCAGGCATTGTGTGACTTCTCAGAGTCAAGGATTTCCCAAAACAAAAGCCCCTTGTTGGCAATGATTTGCTAGTGCCAGCAGGCATAGTAGGGCTTATATAGCACAAAGCTTTTTTTCCTGCATCATACAGATGCAAGTTCCTTCTAAAATATTAGAACACCTATGTCATAAGCCAGACTCAGCAACTCAGTTGTGACTACCTCATAGAACAAAAAAGTAAGGGGGAAAAAAAAAAGAAAAAGGCACACACCATGATACAAAGAGTCATAGCCAACTTATAATTCAAGACAAAACCCTTCAAGGAATCTTTCAACAATTCTGGTTCACCTGGATAAAGTTTTGGTATCAGACAGAGGAGCTGCAGCTTGGTGAGGCTTATCTAAAAACAGGAAGCCAGTGGCCAGTAGGATGTCACCAATGCAGAAAAAGAATCTTATGTATTAGAAAGGAAAGCACCAATGAACACATTTGAGCCAGGTAAGTGGAGATAAAAGATTGTGCTGACTGCCTCTATTCCTCAAAATACAAACTGCATTTTGTGATCTTTTATCATTTCACATGACCCAGAACTAACATGAATTATGTTTCAGAGATGTTATAGAAAAGCAAAATGTGTGCTGCAGGGTTTGTCTCTCTTTTGTATTTTTAGTATGTGAAAACCCTTGTGTTAGTACTTAGAAACGACAAGAACTTAGCTCTGAGTGTCCATTTCCTTAGACATACCATACACTCCTAAAGAATTCCCACTGCCAGAGCTGCAGAGCATCTACAAGTCCTCAGTATAAGGCTGGGTGACTTATATGAAGGATCATAATCTGCCAACTATCATTATTGCATATCTTTCACCAAAACTAAATATGAAATTTAAGAAGTGACAATTATCCAAGGCCAAGAATAACCTGAACCTCTCTCCTCTTCCAAGCTGAAGAATCAAAATACCCATAAAACTTCTCCAAGGGATCAAAAACAAGTTGCATTGAAAAACATCAGCAGACGTGGCACATGCAAAATTTCAGAACATGTATCTCTTTAGCTGTTTATAATTTTCTAGCTATTTTCCTAGAAATTTTGAAAATACTAGGTGCATACTATTTTGAAAATACTAGGTACTACTGATGCAGTATTTAACTCTTTCCTGAATATACATTTTTAACTGAAAACAATTGGCTTGATCATCTTTTAGATCTCTTCTAGCTGTCATGAACTTCTGAAACAATCATATTAGAGCAAATTAGATCAGAAAAGCTCTATTGTAGAATTATTGAATTAGTCCCAAGAAATTAAGTTCTGCAGTATTTAGTGCTTAGCAGCTGGTACAGGGACTACTGTTATTTTATGGCAAAGCAGTGTGTACAGAAAGGTATTCCAAATTTACTTTCTGTATCCTATAATGTTTTAAATCAGAGTTCAGTTGGACTTTGAATGTCATAGACATGCAATGCTTAAAGAAAAAGGGAACTACACTTTAAATAATTTTTGTTGAGTTGGTTTCTACTTTTAATATGATTTAATATTTTAAATAATTGTACAAAAGCAAGAAAAAAGGGGAAAAAACATAAACGTTTGTGGTATTAATTTAAGTCCCTATTTAAACATTTAACTTTCAGTGTCAGATTCTTGAGTTCTTGATTCTCAGCTGCATTCAGTGCGTGACTCTAGATTCACCCAGTGAATCTGGCACAAAATCAATGTAAACATTACTTAGGATTGGTTTAGGTTACAGCCTGTATTTTACACTTTTTTTCTTTTTAAATAATATCTAGAGTTTGGACCTCAAAAAATTTCCAGGAGCACCCTTCAGAACAGTATAAGGAGTTTTTATTGAACAAATGAGCACACAGCAAATAAGTTCCCATAAGACAGAGAAACGAATGTGCCGTGTACATCACTGAAGCATGGAAGGAGAACTTGGGGGTGACAAAAATAGAACGTAACTCTGAGTTGTACTAATTCACCGTTAACTTGAGTGTCTTTCTCCAAGAGGAAATATTCATTTTGCCTCTGAGAATCTTCAGTCTAATGAACTCTAGTCACTAGAAAAGGAGTCTACTAATTACAACTGGCTTAAGGCAGGAAGCTGCTCTGAGCTGCAACACTCTAGCTCTTCTTTAACCCTTCCCTCAGTCTAGTGAGCTGAGGAGGTATATGAGACTTTATAGGGACTGGAATTGGGAGAACAAGATGCGTCTTCTGTCTGGGTGTGGAAGAGGAAGGCTTTGTATGGTAGGAATTTTTGAGTCACTGGAAACGAGGACTCCTTAATTTACTGGAGCAAGAGAACAGGGCAGCTGGGTATAAGGGAAGAAAGAGAAAATGGCCACACTCAAGACAATTCCCTGTCCTAGTTCTGCAAAATCACTCTTTTGTATATAGCTGAAAAGCCTCAAGCCAGCTCTGCTTATAAAAAATCTACACAGACAGGCAACACCTGGTGCATTGTATTCTATCAGCGATAGTTAAAAAAACTTTTTACATAAAACTATTTAAATTTATAATTATTTAGTAAAAAATAATTCCTGATTCATCAAAAAGTAAAGATAATATGTATGTAATGCTGTAATATTCCACTTACCTATGCCCCATGAGACACAGCGTTCCTATTTTAAATGCAAAGCTCACTTAGGCTTTTTCTGATAAATCACTTCCATATAACATATATAAAGATATGTAGAAGTAAAATTCTACTGTGCCATATAAATGTACTAAAAAGTAAAGACATAGATGTTTAACATACTTTCTTTCTAAAAAGAAATACAATCTTATTTTTCCTCCAAATACGCTTTTTTTTGGTTTTCATTGCTACTTTTAATTACTGTTAATTTAGGGTAATCCATCACCATCTGGACTGATGGATTCATTATTCTTCAGATAGCACAAACTTAGAATAGAATTGTCTTAGATATTATGAAAACCCTGTTCTACATGTGCTTCTTTGTATTGTTTTATGGGTATTCTGTGAAGTGGTAATTCTGGGGCACAGGACAATAAGAATACATGTGTTTTAGGAAGAAAAAGGTTATTTCTTTATTGAAAAGTTATTTCAAGATGTTTGGCCAGGTAAATATTTATTTCAGCATAACGAAATATTCCTCAGATTAACTATGTAGTATTTCTAACAGGGAACTCATTTGTAAAGCCTGCTCTTCTCTGACTGCATCTCAAATATATGCTGCAAGGGAAAGATGCCAGCATTTCATAGTTTCAGAAAGTTTTGAAACTGAATAAGAAACAATCCCCTTAGGAAAATCCATATGAAAAGCCAAAGAGGACAACGTCTGATATGAAATACCCATTAAAAAAAAAATCATATTGTTTTCTCTTTTAGACTTGATACTCTTTTTGTAGATAGCTGTAATTTAGTTGCACACTGCTCATATTTATTTCCATAGAAATACAGAATCCATCACCGTTGTTTTTTTTTTTTCATGCAACCGTATTCTGAAAAAAAAAGTACTATGCTGCATTATGTTATGAGATGTTTATTGCTGGAGAGCACCTAAAGGTCAGGTTTGTTCAGCTTAAAAGAAATGTTTATTTTCTACATGACTCCAGCAAATGCCCAATGTTCTGAAAGTTAAAATTTTCTTCCCATGTGTTACTACCAGTAAAAAGGGGCCTCAGTCCAACCAATGACCTCTATCATGGCTAACAAATGAAAAAGCCAATTTTGTATCAAAATATTTTAACGTTAGCTAATTTGACTGTTAGCATATGCATTATGAACTTCACTTTGGAATCTGGACTTTAGAGTTTCACATTTGGTATACCTTTTCTAAAAGAAAAACAAGTGCTCTTGAGTTCAGAAGATTATAACATACTAATCTGATTAAATTCCTGCATTCCTTCACATTGATACCGACAATCATAAAAGAGGATATTCTTGATAGTATGATAGGGAGTAAATTCAGTACATACCTCATAGGCAGAGTTGACAGGAGACTGAGACAGGAAGTTGGAAAGAAGAAAAAACAGAACAAAGAAATAAGGGGGAGAAAAAGACAGAAAACAATGTTATTTTAGAAGCAAGCACGAATGTCCAATTTCTTAATACTCTCATTCTATGTTACAGAGTAGAATGCAAAAGAATTGTGCTTGAGCTATAGCAGGTAAAAATCTGAGTTACATAACATCCTCCTAGTTGTATTTCTTGTTAGCATTTCTGTTGATGAGTTTTACACTACTAAGTTTAGAATCGAAAAAATTATATCGCCGAGATTTTATTCTTTGGAGACAGATTTTTTTTAAAAAGCATTACTCAAATACAGTCCCCAGTCAAGTTTCAGCTCAAATGAAAAGCTTTATTGGCTAACGAAAACACTTATATCCAAGTTGAAACTGTGTCTCTGTATGGTGGTTTCCTATGAAAGGATAACTGAAATACCCTTTGCAGGATTCCACATTATCCTGTCTCAAATATTTTTCAAATGCCACAATTACATAAGTTATAGCATAACTTTTTCACATCACATGTAGCATTTTTCCAGAAGCAAGACTTACAAGTTAAATTTAATACCGTCAGCTAAAGTTGGCTTCTTTCTGGTTCACACAACATTGACAAAAAGGTTCTGAAATCGTAACTTAGTTAATAATTCCATATATGAAAGATCTCCAGGAGCTCATTCTATCTCAACTGTTCTGACTTATATAGTTAATAGGTGTAAAAAGAGCATTTATTTTAACCCTATTGAAAGAATTGACAGATATCTGATTGAATTCAGTGGTCCCAAACAGAGGTTATCTTTTGTTACCAGTGATTCAAGAGCCACATGAATAATAATAACGAATGATACGATTTTGTGAAGGATGATGTTTCTTGGTACGTTCACAGAGACTGTAGAAAAACGAGCACGTGCCAAAGTGCATGCTTTGATTGGCACCACAGTATAAGCTGCCATAAAACTTCACAGGTACTGCAGAAGAATGGAGTCCGAAGGACCTATCTGATACAGGAGAACTGACAAAGCTTATGCACACTTAAAAAAAGGAGGAAAAAAAAGAAACACATTCAATGCCAAAAAACAAAACAAAACAAAACAAAAAACAAACACCAAACAAACAAAAGACATATAGAAGACACATGTGAGGGCGCTTCTGAAACTCTAGTAAATGATACCACGATTTCCTGAAATAAAAGTTAATTTGGAAAGCTGTTTCCTTTCTCTAGGCTAATGCCCATCCCTGTGCCTACTATAAGCATACTGTCTTTGTGCATGCACATGTGTGACCTGTAATAGGACAAGGGGTAATGGGTGCAAATTGGAGCATAGGAGGTTCAAGGTGAATATCAGGAAAAATTTTTTTACTGTGAGGGTGACGGAGCACTGGAACAGGCTGCCCAGAGAGGTTGTGGAGTCTCCTTCACTGGAGTCATTCAAAACCCGCCTGGACGCCTTCCTGTGTGATGTACTCTAGGTGACCCTGCTCTGGCAGGGGGGTTGGACTAGATAATCTTTCGAGGTCCCTTCCAACCCCTATGATTCTATGATTCTATGATGTTCTGAGTCATCAGCATGGGTACACTAATGATCACAAGTTCTTAGAGAGGTACAGGCTGCAGTGCATGTGAAACTACTTCTTCACTGGCAATGTAATATTTTCAACAGTTTTAAAACATGTAGCTTTGCAAAACAGGTACCTTGTGTAAGAACACATCGGTGAACAACACAGTCATATAATTCAAAATGTTTTCAAATTGCAATTTTTGCTATCTTGTAACTATACAGTGCAGTAAGTACGTATAGAGAGTATTCCAGGATGCTCACACGTGTTTTTTGTTTTTTTTAACCAAAATTCGATAAATTATTCAGAATGAGGGTTAAACTTCCTCAAAATTTTCAGTCCTGGCCTGAATAATTCAGCATTTCTGAAAAAAAAAAAAAAAAATCTTCTGAAAATGATGAATAATCTACAAAGATTTGTTGCTGAAGTTTTTACAAAGATTAAGCACCATACTCACTTATGAAGCTTTTCAATTAAAAATACAGATTCATAATGTTAACCTTAATTTCCAAGTAGCTTTTAGGCTAATGATAATCAGTAGCATAAGTACATAATTAGAGTTCATAGATGGTACTGCATATAACACCAGGGCTATATAATTTGCAATAGTGTCCTTTTAGTATGTTAAGTTTAATAAGTTTAATATCCTAATTGAGAGGAAAACATGATAATTGTTGTATGTACTTATAAATCCTTTCCTCTCTTTCAAACCTTAAAGTTTTCAAAACTTTCACTTAAGAGTGGATGCATTTACACTCAGTGTAAATTCTTAACTATTCAAGTATATTATGACCATGAGTGTTAAAAAGAACAAATATGCCAAAGATAAAAAATAAATATCATTCTAATGTACTCCAGCCATTACATTTTGTCACCCAAAAAGTTGTTTTCATGATGGAAAACTACTGTATTAATGCATATACAAGTATATAATATATTTATGAGTGCCTGTGTGTATATCGACATATACATCTACACACATATATACAGATATATAAATACATTCACCATAAAGATCTGTTTAAGGAAATAATGGAGATTTCTCCTACTTCTCTCTGAACAGTTAGAAACATGCTAAACTTGCAAGCTCCACTAACTATAACCTCGACTATGATAGATAATCAATTTGATATCATGGTGTTTGAGTCACAGTGTTCTCCTGAGGCAAATCTTTCCTACATCATAAACCAATGGATATAATGCTTGGATACAGAAAAAATTAAACTTCTAGTTCCAGACTAGAAGTTGTCCAGCTCCAAGACACAACTACTCACATTCGCATGGGTGGCAGTTTTAGACCTTGAAAATAATCTAATTCTTGACAAAGGGAGGAGACTCCTGGGAGTATCAGAAGTGACACATACCTTAAACCCACATACCTTAAGCTAGTGACCTCCCTTTTACACCAAGATGCCTTTTCTCACAGCAACACTTTATAATTTTCATACCACCCTCCTCTGTAGTCTATGAGACAGATGCTATAGCACTAAATGACATTGTTTCTTATCAGCAACACCCACAGTCTCTATATCTAGGGAATCCCATACCAGAAGGGCTTCATCTGGCATGCTGGGCGAGGGTTCTGCAGAAACTGTCCGAACGGTGCTGAGTCCTGTTAGGGACACATTTGACAGGCGCCTTTTCCGCACGCCACTGCAGTTGTTAGGGATTTTAAATGCACATCTTTTATGGTAATTTAGACCACATCCTGAAAAGAGAAATTTAAAACCATCTGATTACAGTTTATTACTGGGCAAAGCAAGGAATTTTTTATTTTTTTTTTTTTCCAGAAACAAGAATTCAAAACCACTACCCTTATTTTTCACTAAACTTTTTTCCTCTACTCTGCTGGTTTAGCTCCTTTATTCTAATATTCTACAAATTTTTAGAGATGATGTTAAAAGTTCCAAATAGTTATACCCATAACCAGCGTCTTTTCTTTGATTTTTTTCAGAAATTGATGGTCTCAAAGTACAGGAAATTTCTGTGATCAGCATTTGGGAGATAAGGAAGTCTTTCACTGCAGATAGTATATTGCATTGGATACAGTCTGCCAGGAGTCAAATACTTGTGACAAAATGAAAGAAGATAGATATTAAAATCTCATATGGACTGACAGTCATTTCAGCTAAATGATTTGAATTAATGCGATATAGAATGAGATACAGGCTCAGGCTCATAAGGGGAGTGAAAGGAAAACTTTTCTTAAAAATACATATCGACTATTTTTTTCACTTCAGGTTACAGAGCCATATCCAGGATGCCTCAGAGCAGTCAAAAGGATTAGGTTTTTAATCAGTTAATTATTTTGATAGTTCTTACTGTCTCTACCTACTGTAATCACTTTTCTGATGTCTAACCAATTTAAAAGCAGCATCAGAGACAGCACGCATAAGTGGAATGGACAAGTCTCTTCCTGAGACTGAAGAAATATCACATCTCACTGCAGCTTACCTTCACATTTGAGTCCCTGCCGCACCAGCCCCCATAGCATTTCTCCACAATGGTCACAAAAGGCTGGAGCTCGATAGGAATGAACAAAAAGAGCATGGGGCCGGATCTGAAAATCTTCAAATGTAGCAGAAGCTGCAACAACAAGACCATTCAAAAAATTAATAAAATTAGTAACATAACTAATAGGCTTCACGTATGTTGTACTTCACCACAGAAGAAAGCAAAACTCTTTTTGGTCATTATGATGATGAACTTTGCATTTTGTGACAGTCATTGTACTATATTTGAAGATAAAAAGATTGACAATATACCTTCATACTACAATTGCCACTGGAAAAAGAATAAAGGTGCTTTTACAAGCTTGCAGCAATAACTTCTTTGAGACCATTTTTCTAATGAAACATGGGAGGATAATAGCATATCAAACATTTATCAGAAATTGCTAGAGTTAAATCAAATGTTGGAAATTTTTCAAAATACAGACTTGACTCACCACACCTGAATGTATACATACATAACATAAACTGAACACATCCAGTAAAGAACCACAATTTTTTTTTTAGACAAGTAAAAGAAAATGTATCAAAACCAGGCCATTTCAGCTGACCATTTGGCATATCTGATTCAGCAGCATATACTGGTATCAGTGAACTGATTGCTCAAGTTGAAAACATACATTAGAATTTAAAAAGATAACTTGTAATTTTATACTCAATCATCAGGAAAGACAAAACCTTGCAAGGCAGTCTGGAAGACTGCTGTACATTTCCTGAAGTACCGATCCTTTCAAAATTATGTAAGCCTGCAACTAGTGTAACAGTTGCTAAAATTATAGGGACTAGTTAAAGGCACTAGTATAAACTATTAAAATAAACAATGACAGTGTTTTAAGAACTATTTTAGTATACAATAGCAGCCACTACCACAATACTTTGAAGAATATACTTAATGAAATATTTTATTTTTCTTATTAAATATCTAAACTTGTCACCCAGTCTAACAAAAAATAGTAGGTCAAATGAAGTTAAACATTAACCACATTTGCAAACATTCGATTTCATTCACACCGCCACTTAAACTGATGATTTAAGTGTATGCTTACTCTTCACAGATATATAAGTATGAATGAACCAGGTATGTAGCCACTTAATAAAAATGCTTTGTCTTTCAACAGACATACATTCCTGATTTGCAATTGAGAGGGGGACAGGGGGAAACACATTTTTTTTGGCATGGTTCAGTTAAAACGAATACCTAAAAGATCAAAATGCCATTAGCTCCTGACTTGTTCCTTGTGTATTAATGCAAAGGGGACAAAAAAATCTGCATACCAATCAAAAAAAGGTTTTTAACTAATGAGAGTACTAATAAAGCCATGGGCTCAATTCATTATGTGCACAAAACTGCTACTCTTAGGAAAAAAAGTTTCCAAAACATGTCCACAGAAAAATATACTTTTAATCCCAACCAGTCTAGGGATCTTTTCACAGAGGTATTTGAAATACCATCACAAAAGTAGGATCTAGTAACTCGAGTGATATCAAATCATCTTTTAAAAAAGTTTTATTAAAACAATTCAAATTACCTAACAGTTTGTTTAATTCAGAGTTTCATTTTCGTTTCCTAGAATTATTCTGTTCCTATTTTTCATAATAAGCCATGTTAAAAAACTCAATTAATAAAATTTTGACTTCATAAAGCAGTCTGATGTGTTAGAGCATCCCAAATATGAAATAAAATAGTTTTATATTTATTTAACAATGTTATGCCAGCCTCAAGGCCTTCCAAACATATGTTCAAGTGTGTTATTTTGCTACTTTTTTCCAGACTACAGCAGTCAAGTTCACTGTTAAGGCAATGTTCACTCTGTAATGGCAATGTTCTCTTACACCACAAAATACAACTCATCAGAACACATTTTCAAAGTTGAACAGAATTCTTGTGATTTTACTTTGTCTAGAACTTAAAGTCAATGCTCTTTCCATGCATATAGCCAAATGTTTTCTGCAATTCTGACCAAATGAAATAACATCTTGGAAGGACCAAGCCCTCAAACTTTAAAATGTATTTTGATGTTATTTAAAATATAACAATACATATTTATTCTTACCTTGTATAAACAGAACAAAATACAGACATAGTAACTTCCCTATTTAATTTCATACAGAAGATATATTATAGGAACTAGGACATCATCTCATCAGTTTGTGGAGTTTGAGAATTAATGAATTAATTAATTTTTTCCTGGGCCTCTATGTCATGAGCATGCAGCCACCAGGAGGAAGAGGTGCTATAGTCAGCACACAGGCATGACCACATATGGATACCAACTGAGCTGTGATAGGCCAGCAACTGGATGAGATCAAATTATAGATGGAAATCATACCGAACCTAAGGAAAATTTGGAGTGGAGAAGAAAAAAAAATAACAACACTTTCAGGGGTTCACAGACATGCTGTCAACCCTCTGCATAGAAAATACATGCTACCACCTGCACTGGTCAGCTCTCAAGTTAGCAGGTTGGATTCTGCACTGTTGTCTCATATGGAAACAGCTTATAGAAAGCTGCCCCACTGTGGTCCTGTTGCAGGTTGGAGCAGTTAGGCACCCCCTAACTGTATAACATCCCAGTACTTTGGGAAGGTGCCAGCCTAAGAATACAGCCCCATCAGAGAAGAGCCAAGCTTGCCTGACAAGATTAATGGCCACAGTGGAAAAGTACTAGCCCTAGTACTGACCCAAGTAAATGATCTTGTGATCCTATAAATGCTGATCCTAGAAGTGAGGCCCAGCTGGAACACTCTGGGATCTCAGTGGGCTGAGCCTTGATATTTCCCAGTGAGCTGGGATGCCTCTCAGGCCAGACTCTGATCAACCATTGGTAAGGTGATGAAGGGAAAGACTGTCTACTTGTCATAAGTTGACAAAGGGAATCACTGGCCGCCTGCAAAGATCCATGACAGGGATGATCATCCGCTTGTAATAAGGCAATCACGGGAAACATGCATATTTGCGATCTCTATGATCTTTTTGTGAAAATCCTAGAGGTCCAGTGGCCCAAATTTACCATAATCTACAGAAAGCCAACATCTTAATTGTAGCTTAACCTCTATACCTGTGTATCTATGCTCTCTTTCTGTGTGTGTCTGTGTCTGTGTGTGTGATTTGCTTCTGTTTAGTGAGGTTTTTTTAATTTTATGTGAATCATTGTATTCACTATAATGGATTACTGATTTGGATAAGCACTGCTATTTTATAAGTTACTGTATCATTGCTAACATACTTGAATTGCTGCTATCACTTACCTCAAGTTACATAAGAAACACATTATTGCACTAAGTACCACACTAAAGTCCCAATGCCCAAATTTTCTTAGGCATAAAGTGTTGAGCAGATTTGGGACTAGGGCTAGATCTAACCTTACTCTCTGAAGAAGTCTGGAGAGCAAGGGGACCTACACTGAACATGACCCAATAGGAAAGCATTCTTTCTCTCTTATATGTCATAAACCATTGGCCAGGTCTGAGACTAGCAGTGGATGTAACCTCCCTCTCTGAAGGAGTTCAGAGGGCAAAGAGATCCATTCTGAACCCTGTGGCCAAACAGGAGGATTTCCTTTACCTCTAATAACCCAAATCTCCCCAATATTCTTAGTCATAAACCATTGATTTGGTCTAAGATTGGATCTAGCTGCACCTAGGCTCCTCTCCGAGGAGTTTAGAGCAAGGGGAACCATTCCAAAACCCTGGTATCTCAATGGGAGGGCCACCCTTACACCTTCCATCCCAGATCCCTGTGAAAATCACCCTAGCCCCACTCCAAGTCACTTTCACAATGTGAAACATAAATATGTATACACACACACACTCGCTCATATATTGTAATCAAATTGTTTTCAATCAATTTGCTTCAGTAAGTAATGCAGCAACCTTGTCATCAAACTGAATCTCAATTAATCTTTGATTTTTACTAAAATTTATCAAATTTATTAAGCTTTGTCAAATCATTAATCTATCTCAATAAATTCTATTCTTGGCTTCATTTGAGTGACATGTATTCCACCCATTCTGTGGCAAGCAGAGTCCTAAATGAGGAGTTCCTACCTGGAAGGCTATGTATCTGGGAGCTTTCTCAAGGACTAAAACTGGTACACCACGTCCTATCAGTTTCAACAAGGACTGCAATGTACACTTCTTTGCTATTCTCTCTCTAGTTTAAATTTTCACATGACAAATATAAAACCAAACAGCCTACGTGAGATACTCTGTGAGCATGCATTTCTCCCCAAGGGAGAACACAAGGAATGCTCTACTGTAAGACCCTCAGATATGATAGCCATGAATTTTGATAACATATATATGAATTTTAGAAGTGCAAACTTTTTTAGTAAACCACAGACTTTCCTGAGGTTGTTTCTAAAAGCATACTAATACTAATCAAAGCACTACTAAAACAAGAGTGGTCTGCAATAGTGTCTCAATCTCATCAAGCATTACAGTATGTAGTTTATGCCTATTTCTTTCAATATCTAACTACAGTTAAACATGTATTTTAATTCTGAGTAAATGACATTTGCTAAATTGGAAGACTGGTGAGGAGTTTTTATGGATTTACTGGGTGGTTTTTCAAATAATATGAACGGCATGGTAAAAACAAAATTAAGCTTAGAAAAAGCAGCAACTTCAATTTAGCTTAATAATTGAAAATATTTTTAATCCATTATCTAATTTATCTTTATATTAAAATTACTAGGTTTTGTGCAAAAATATCTCTGTAGAAGCAAACTGAAATTAAAGCCTCCCACAAGCAGGGGTGCCTTAAGGATTTGATCATTTGGCTCACCTCCTGTGTCCTGAATTCAGTTCCATGTAAAGCTGTTAAGTGGATGGAAAGTATTTTCTTGTTGAGTGTCATTCTCTCGCTTCCATTTCTGTTGTACTGGTCTCTTCCCTGTCCCCCTCCACGCCTTCACAAATGGTGAAGAAATACTTTATATCCTTTCCATTAAAGCTGTAACTGAACCTTCTGGCCTCACTACAAATGAATTAATGGGTTACCATGGCTCATGTTTTTGTAGTAAAAAGTGTTTCTATTCCCAAGGGAAAAAACATAATTTAGAAATTATTTTATCATATCTTTTGTTTAGTTCACATTACCAATAAATACATTATTTAGCAATAATAATGTTAATGTAATTTTAGGGAGGCAGAATACAAACGTTCAGTACTTTGGGAGGTTTCTTTACTTGAAGTTGTTGTACCAGTTATTATAGACACACATGTAATATTACACATTTAGTTGTTTGTTTGTTTGCTTCATTTAAATGTCCTTCACTTTAACTGGCCTTAAAATTTCTTGTACAGTACATGTTGGAAAAAAGAGGTTATCAATTTTCAAACAAAATGCCTTTCAATGGAAGCTTAAATTTTGCCTGTTTAATTGATTACTGAGTTAACATTGTGATTTTTTTCCTTGATAGAAGAATAAACTTTCTGTGCTGAATTACACCTAATTTTAAATAGCTCTGTAGCAGATTAGGCTGCTGTTTTCATGGTAAATTCACCCTCCTGTACCTGCCATATCTGCTACTACACTAAGTATGTCCTGGAGTTAAAAGTCAGTAGGGATGAGTTAACTGGCACAACTGTTCACCTATCATGAACTGTGAAAACACCTGAATGGTATTTCTGTGACTGGAAGGGAACAGGAGCTAGTAATGGAGAGTCCTGAAAGTTATGCTTAGAAGCTCCAAAAACCAAATACAAAGCACAGAAAGCCAGGAAACCATTTCAGGGAAGAGTGAAGACCCTACTTTTGCTCTGTGTTTTGGGGCTGGGATTCAAGTGTGTGCGGACCAGCATTCCAACAAATCACGACTAGAAGACTTATTCCACAGCTCAAGGATACTCATTTTATATGTATGTGATAAATATTAAACAATGAAAGGCAGGGAGGAAAAATGCATTTTTATTTTATGAAAGCTTTAAATTTGGCAAGTACTGCAGAATACAGCAGCAAGAGGACTACTAAGCATCATCCTTTCTCCTGCTTTTGAAATTGCTTTGGCAAAGTTCCACTCTATTGAAAGTGATGGAAGTGGTTTGGGTTTTAATATTTGAGGTAAAAACAGTGTTTTTCTAGGCTTCAGATTTACATATTCTAATCAGGCTCTGCAGACAGCATTCTGTTTTCTTGTCTGCTGAAATGATGTTATTTCAGAGCACTATTCACTGAAACTAGCATGTCATTAGTGCTTGATGTCGAAGAACTATGTTAACCAGCAACTTACACAGATCTTTAATCTGTATAAACATGGATAATTTATATTTTTTGTTCTGCCACCTGTGTGGCATAGTTGACTTTCTATGGTTAAACCTAGTACAGCTTAAATTTTCAGAGCATGCAATTCCAGCAGCAGTCATATATGAGTTAGGCTCTTCTTTTAAACGTCTTCCATCATCTTGTAATTTGTTACTTTTCAAAATTACATGTCTAGAAATGCTGTCATATAGCCACTAATAATCAAAGTTTTAACTTTCAGAATACTCCTGTTATTGACTGAAAAAATAAAAGCCGTGCTGAAGAGAAAGATACGTAGGTTTGTTTGTTTGTTTGTTTTTCAAACTAAATGGAGACCTTTCTTATTAGCCAAAAACTTTCTGTAATACCAGTCTATTCTTTTGCTTTGCCAGATGACGGCTGCCATGAAGGTAACTTTCTATCTGTACGTAAAATTGTGCAGTGAAAAACCAGAGAGGTTCTAAATATGCCTACAATCATATCCTGAAAAACTTACTACTCTGCAGAAAGGTTTGCAATATTATATCCTTAATGTGATACTGTTACACTGTTAATGCTCAGACTAACTTGTCATCATCTATTTAAGCATTTCTAGTATCACCAAAACACAGACATTGAAACTACAACAGTTTTGACAAGACTGTTTCATCAAATCTATTAATGACTTGGCTGTTAATGGCCAGTAGTCCTTGTTCTGGGCTCAGGAGCATACCTATCAGTCAGCACAGCTGGAAATGAGAACAAGAAGCCATTGCAACTCACCGAGGCAAGGTCCTGCCTTCAGAAAGAGGCAAATGATTTACTAGTCATTTTGAGTTCCAAGTCCAAAAGGGCTTTGAACTATTAGCAGAGGTGAGATCCTGATATTATGAGCAACAGAGCTTCACCTAATGGGATCTGTCATCTAGCACCCATGCCTCTCATGGCATAAGAAACCATCAACCAGTTACCATCAGCAGTATCTTGCCGCTATAAAAAAAGTAGTTGTTTTCCTGTTACCCTCTCCCATTTGGAATGCTCTAAGAATAATGTATCCCATTGAATTTCAACAGGCACTCGTAACCAAGTCCTTTCCTACAACAGCTGCTGGCATGAACACTTAAGAAATAAATATAACATTATACACTATTTTACTTCAAGCACTAATGAAACCACAACCATGAAGGACTTCATATGCAACTTCACTGGGCTGAGAAAGAAAAGCATTTTAATATTTTTGCTATTCCACCCTGGCAATCAGACAGTCTGAGTTTTCAGAGTGCCATCAAAGTCAGCAGAGCCAGGGCAGTTCATACAAGCCAAAGACTTCATCTCTGATCTCCATCTTGAAATCTCATTTAAAAATTAAACTAAGATTATTTGGACCCTAATACCTAATAGAAATTATAACTTCTTAAAATCTGGACATATAAAGATTTATAATCACTCCGTTTCCTTATCTGTTATGCTCTGAAATAAGGCAACTTGGATATTGAATATTTGTATCTAATGTGCTTTCTAGATATATACGTGAGTACTTCAGCACTCTAAATTTTAGGTGCTGGAAAATCTTTCTAATCCACTGAGTCTCATTTTGTTTTCTTTACCTATTATTACTTTATCCCAATGTTGAAGGTGAAAAATAACTTAAAACGCTAACACTTGGCAGGTAATTGGTTGTAGAAAGCACTGATGGAGAGGGAGGTAAACTTTCAGAACTGAGTTTTGAACTCTCAAGCAGAAGCCTGCTACTTTCTAACTGCAGCAGGTAAAGGCTTGTTTCAATTTTTGATAATATAAGAAAAAGAAAAAGTGACTAAGAAAAAGTGGCATGCCCACAAGCCTCCGGTTATAGAGACAGGAAGCTGAACCAACTACAAGGCTGATCACATGTTGTGTTTCTGCCCTTGGACTGTTTAGATTGGAAATGCCTTGAGCTTGGGGGTTTAGAAAGAAGATGAGGTGGAAAAGAAAGTTTCTTTCAGAAGAGGTTAAGGAAATAGTTTGTTATTTGGTGAATAAATGCTAACGGCTAAAAGTATATATGAAGAGTAAATGTTGACAGCTAGAAGTATGATGGAATTAAAAATACAATCTTATGCTGAACTCACTAAGGAACTTCTGTGTACATTAAACTATTTTTAACACTTTTTAACACGAACTATCAACAGAGGTTTAGATATCTCTTAAAAATACCCTAAACTTCATACAGATATTTCACCATATACAGAATATACACAGGTGGGTTGTTTTTTTTTGTTTTTTTTTTTTTGCATGGTATCATTGGATGTCCATGGGCCATGATGGGATGCACCCAGAAGTGCTGAGGGATCTCACTCTCAACCACCTTTGAACATCATGATGACTGTAGAAGTGTCCAAGAACTGAAGGAAAGCAAATGTCACTTCTCCAAGAAGGGCAAGAGGGAGGACCTGGGAACTACAGATCAGTCAGCCTCAACCTGAGCCCCCAGGAAGGAGATGAAACAACTAATCCTGGAAATACATGACTACTTCTGGAATACACTTTAGTGTCTGCCTGACTAATAACGCTTTCTTCAGGTCTCAGAAGTTTGACACTGGACCATCAGAGACAGGAACAGAACCATATAATGGTTGCATTTTTTCATCCCCACTTTAATCTTTCTAGGAGTAGACTAGAAAAGGGAGAAGGGAACCTAACAATGCTAAAAAAATGGACAGTTTGCACATTAAATGCCTAAGCTGACATAACCTAGAAGAAATAAATGGATTACTGCTCTGAAGTGCGGTTAAATATTTTTAATGGGTTAAACCAATGCAAGAATGACTCAAGGAAGTATTTCCAGTGCCTGGACAGATAGATCTGAAGGTCAAAAAGATAAACAAAATATTTAGAGAATATAACATTGCTGCACTGAAGATAACAAAAGTATTCTGACTTAATAGGTTTACTCAGGATTTCACCCATGTGCATAAATAAATGGGATTGAAATCAACATTGGGAAATGGTGATACTAATAATCCTTACTTGACATTTTGTGTTCAGTTCCTGTAAGACTGACTCAAAAAAAAAGTATGGAAAGAGAGAATTGACATATAAGAAAAAACACTGGAGGCGTGGAAGAGAGTTCCATATAAGGAGTGACTAAAAGACTGGAATTGTTTCATTTGGAGAGGAAATGAGTAAGAGTTTACCGGATTCAAGAAGAGGAGGAAGCCAAAAAACTAAACCAGGAAGCAAACATAACCCCTGTAGTATAACCTTTTGCAGCAACAAACTAGAGTGATAGGAGCCTCCATGTCCCAAGAAGCAGGCAAGCTCTCCAGACTTCTTTTTGACAAGTTACACCTGAACTAGCTTAACAGAAACAGTGTTGAGGTATCTATAAAGAGCCAGGGTGAGTCAGATTTCAGTCAGAACAGCAATGTCTCCAGGCTCGAGTATCTACCACCCAGATATAAAAAATAGCAGATGGCAACCTGTGGCAGTTGCCGAGTCTCCTCCTCCCCAGTTTCTGTTTCAAGTTGTTCTATTCCCCAAGGAAAGGAGGTTTGCTTGTTTGTGCTCAGAACTGCCTTAGCTACAAACCTCAAGCACTTCCTGAAAGAAGATATGTATCTTACCACAAAGGGCTAAAAACATCATGTATTGGAAATAACCATGAGACTGTGTATTCCTATCTACTCTTTCAAAATATCCAAGTCAGAAGTCAGTCAATGAAAGTGAACTCGATGAGTTTAATAGTGATATTGAAAGATCTATTTTTTACATAAGCCATATTTAATTTGAAATCTATTGCAACGAGTTATTGAGAGTATGAATTCAGAGACCGAAAAAGTAGAGAGATGCTGCAAACAGATTTTTTTTCCTGACACATATCCAAGCAATGTAGAATACACTGCTAACAGGTTAACAACAGAGCTTGTCTGATGGACAAATTGTTCCAAGTGGGCTAACTTCTATATTTTTCTATATTTTTCAATATGCTCCTCTCTGAATCATTTACAGCTACTCTCCATTCAAGACTCACTACTATCAAATAACAAATACAAATGTTTGGTCAAGCATATATTGGTCAAAGAAGCTGTCAAACAAATGTATCAGCTAAAAACCTGTATGACAACTCAAAGATTTTTCTGCTTAGCTCAGACAAGGTTGTTCCCCATTACATGTTGTAGCTAGTGCAAATGAAGCAGGAGAGGTAGTTACTTGATCAAAGGGAATAGAATCTGCTAAGTAACAGAGAAATCTTCATGTTTTGGCAGTTTTATGATTAGAATCTGTGTTAGTAGCAGCAATAACTGAAAGAATATAAAGAACTGAGGAAAGGAGAAATGAAATTTAATTGAAGTTTTCTTACATACTCAAAAAAGACTGTTTAAAACTTTTATAGGTGAACAATTTCTTTTTCTAATATACAACTTCAAATGAGCCTATAGCAGTGGACTCCAAAGTGGTATGCACAGACTCCTGGGTGTGCACAAGACAATCCATTAGGGTGAAGGAAGAAAATATAAGAACTGCAGCAAAACATGTAAGTTATATAAGTTATAAATAAATAAATAAATAAATATTGGGGATCTATGCTAAGAAATTTTGTGACGAGGTGCACAACTAAAAAAAAAAAATAGAGACCATTGCTCTATAGAAATTTGCCACTCTACCTTTAAGAAAAGCTCAAGTGCAATTAAATAATTTATAGCCATGTCCAAGTTTCACACTCCACAGAGTAAAGGAAGACTAAGTAGATTCAAAAACAGTAAACAGAATAGATTCATCCTTTGATGGAAATGTTTTGAATTAATAAAATGCACTTTTGTTTTCTCTACCAATCAATGCTTTTAATTATAAGCATTTCATATTGATTCAGAATGCTAATTAGACAATACCATCACATTAAATGTCCAAATGAGCATAGAAATATCCATTAAAATATCAGACAATGCACCACAGACTCCAAGTTTCATTCACCACTAACGTAGCTTGAAAAATGTTTCTTTTCAGTGAAATCTTGTGATAAGAATACAAAAGTGTACGAATGACTAGGTGAGACCAAAATCTACTAAGCCTGGAATCTTGCCTTTTAAAGCGGAGTTCCCAAAGCAGCACCAGCATCTAGTGGTATGCCCCCAGACGTTCACCTCAGATGCCCGTGCTTTGTAGCAGAAGCACTCTCTGAAGCAGAAAGGAGGTCACAAAAACAGATGACACAAGGGCAGTGACATTACAAGGGTTTTATGGTTTGTAACTATTCCTTTCCTAAGAATACCAAGATTTGTATTTGCTTTTCTTGTCTGGTACTGCTCTCAGTTTTTGGTAGTATCAGCTAGCTACAAGCCTCTTGTTACACACATAAAAATTAAGAAATTGCCCTCATGTTTCATACTGATCTATACCGAATTTCATCTGCAGCAACACTGACACTTTACTAGTCATGCTTTCCAGATCATGTATGAATGTGTTTAACAGGACAGACTTAAGAACCTCTGCTAGTGACCTGCTTCCACAGTGAAAACAATGTATTTCTACCCTTTTGTCATTAACTGTTATTTATCCATTTGAGCATCTACTCTCTCATGAAAGCATAGTTTCTTCGAAAACCATTCTCATGAAAGCATTCATTCCTTGGAAAAGAAAGTGTTTGTATGACTTCTGGAAAACCAAGTATCCATTCTCAACTGGATTGGGATTGAAGGAAGAATGGATAGAGTCCTCCTTAGTCATTGGATATTAAAGAAGAGAGCTTGACCCCTGTAATCCCTCAGCTTTGTACTGCATATGATGCATACAGGATGGAATCCCTTGTTAGTCAGTGAAGGTTCACCTACCCTGTCCAGTCCGCCTTGCAGGTACAGCCTTTTAATTTCTGCACCCCAGAGCAAGATTTAGCAGTGACCTTGATCTGCATATCAATCCTTGGTGGCTACTATGGACATAAACCGTTATCACTGCTAGAAGCAGACACTGCCTGCAAAAATATGCCGTTAATTTCAGAAAATGCAGTTAGAAGAAATTGAGCTGAAAAGTAAAATCACTGCATGGAATTGATTCTGTTCTAACTCAAACCAGGATGCAGATGAAATATATTCCACTAATTCACACAACATGCTAACATTTCATTATCTGCCTTCCAGCAGTGGGCAAAAATGTCTTATATCCTGATGAACTTTGCCCCAGTAAAAACTGATTGAATTTTTATACGCAAACTCATTAAAACTTTAAATATAAAATTGTTTCATGCTCTGTATAACATGAAAAGATTTGGCAAATTTACACAGCAGTTTTTAATAGACCTTCATGAACAAGGTCTAGTATAGAACTTAAACTATTCTGGCAAGAACACAAGTCTGAAGGCATCTAAAGCAATAGTTTCCTTGAAGTCCTTGAAAAACAGAACTCAAGAAGAGAGTAAAGAAGTACAGAGCCACAGCAACTCTCATTGGTCAGCTTGTCCTATAGAGTCTGTGCTTCAATTTAAGGAAAAAACAGCAAATACAGTTCATCAAAAAAGGTCATAAGCAGACAAAGGGATGATGGTTGCACCTACAGACAGCTTGAAGTAATATCTTCAATGCTTCTTTAATTTTAGAAAGATGTTAACTCATATACAATCCAGAACTCATGTAATAACTTAATGTAAAAACTTCTTAACTTTTTAACTTTTCCAGAAAGAAATGGTATGGAGGACTGTACCTCTTAATCATTAATATCTCTTTATTGACATTAAGAAATGCCAGTTGAAAGAAATAATTTTTAAAGGTAGTCAAAAGAATACCAAACAGCTTCAAAAACTAGGAGTTCAGTTTAAAGAAGCTAGTTTAACAGAGTAAGCATATTCCGTTGTGTTCAAATCTACTGTGAATTTTGCATTCTGTTATTTTGGTGATTCGCACTTGCACTCTTTATTTCATGAGTGGAACATGAAAGTTACCTTCTCATAGGTTCAGTTGAAGCTTGTAGCAAATGTTACTTCATCAAATCAAGACTGAAGAACACTTTTCAACTTAAGCTCATCTTACATCAATTTAGTTCCTTTTCCTGACTGTATTTTAGAAAGAGAGACTTACGAAGATGTAACTTTTGGTTTCTCTTCCTTTCAGTGTTTATGAATAACTGACTACTCACAGCCATTTTTGATTATAACTTTGACTGCAACTTCTGTACCTCGTTTCCTGACCTGGTCTGCCTATTAATTTTTGAGTGTTTTAATCAAAAGGAACCCTTTCTACAAATATAACTTGATAAAATCCTTTCTTTAGACATCTGGATCCTTTTTCAGTCTGAAATGCAATTTAACTAAGTCAATGTCAGATTCAATGAACACATTAGTAGATCGTTCCATTACACTAGTAAATTACTTTTCTCTTTTGTGCACCAGCAAACTAGATAAGCTTTTCTAACATTTTAAAGAAGAAATTAAATAGAAAATGCACAGTTAAGAAAACAGCAACATGGCAAGCAATATGTTACTGACAGATTGGTATTAGTGACACTGTTCAGTGAATGCCCAGAGGTGCAGCCTAATAAACTGAATTCAACATACAAATTTGTGGGTTTCATACTCAGAATCCCATGTTCTCAGCTCAAAGTGTTAAAACATATAATATTTTAAAAATACATAAAACAAAAGGAAGAAAACAATATAAGAGGTAAAAATAAAACTGTATGTATGAGGACTACTAATGTTCATAATGAAAGTTCCCTTTTCCTCTTTTAATGTGCACCTGACTGAATCTGTAACTCAGCATACCCTTTTGCTTCTACTCTCATAATAATGCCTGACCTTTCACTTCCAAAATGCCAGAATCTATATGGGCACTGAATGATAGTTCATCTGGCTGATTGTAATAGCCTCTGCTTATGTCCTCTGGACCAGTCAGCAGACAGACAAACAACATTTGTTCAGCAAGCTATGCAATTCTTACATTCCATTACAATGCAACTGCATAATGTACCAATGCAAAATGTAAATGATAAAGTTAATTATGAATATGAAAGCACCGCAGGTGCTGCGTTCTAAACAGATTAAATTTCTCGTGTTTCACCAGAAACCTCTAGCTCTGCCACAAACTGTTTCAGTTATATTGTATGACAAACACAGGTACAATTTTCTTCCCTAAAATGGACTGGAGCACTTCAGCTACCATGAGCAACCCTGCTCAACTATGAATTTTCCTAGATAAATTTTCATGTTTCAAGAACCTGTAATACGAGCTCTAAACCCAAATATTATTATATTTATTTTTCTCTAAAATGCCAAGAACATAAGTACAATAAGGAAAAGAACTAATGATGGGTCATCAAGCCTTTATAAAAGACCTTGGTAATCAAGTAAACTGCAATGAAAATTAGAAAATGCACAGTATTAGAACATTAACTGATTGTATAATCCAATAGCACTAGAGCTGACAGTTTAGCTTTCTCTATCCTGACCATGTATTGACGTGTACAACAAAAAATGAGTGCAATGCATCAGTACAGCCTTTGACATCTGATATCAGTGCTTCAGAGGATGTTCACCCACAGTGCAGAGTTTTCAGCAGCAAAGCTGTGGCAGTAACACTACGTTCTACTGCCTCTTTCACACATACAATTAAAAAATAATTGCCATAATATACCTTGAATTTACAGAACTTTAGAACGTATATTCTGCGTAGATATTTCTAATGGAGACTAGAAATAAAACGTCAATGAGTTCAGCATAAGCAACTGAACATATATTGCATTTCTTTTGTCCTTCCCACTGTTCAAGTGCTCAGTATCATCCACTGTAGTGCTCAAGGCCAATCTCTCATGTTTACAGAGGATTTTTTTCCTCCTTCAAAGGAATTTTTCAAGGCATATCCAAATTAACAAGTATCATGAAAAAAATTATGATGGCCCTATATTTAGGTACACTTTTTTTTTTAATTAAAAAGGAGAGCTAACCCATCATCAGCTAACTTGTGATGCAGTATTGCCAAAATCTATAATAACTCAAAACTATGAATGAATATATTTCAATAAAAACCTGTCTGCATTAATGTGAATACTTCCCTGAACGTTACAGACCGCCTATATAGTTCTTTTTCTTCTCCAGTGTTGCAGAACTGGGAATAGGTTCCTCCCCTCCATGACACAGGAACTTTAACATTGTGGAAATTAAATGCTGCATTTAAATTAATTTATTAAATACTACTTAATGAAATGCTGCTTTAAGCAGCCCAGCAGCAGCAGACGGAAGAGAGAGAGCAGAAGGGGTGATGGCAGGGCTTGCCTCTCCCGACCCTCCAGCTTTACTGGCTATGCCAGCTGTGGGATGGAACACCCCACTGGTGAATCTTGGGGTCACTTATCCTGCCCACTCCTCCCCACAGGTGCAGGGTACTCTCTGCCCCCCTCTGTGTGGGATCCAAGCTTAGCAGTGGCCTTGGTCTGCACACCAACCCCTGGCAGTAACTCTAAACATGGAGTGTTATCACTGCTAAAGCCAGACAGTTTGTGAAAACGCTGCTAACTTCAGACAGAGCAGTTAATTAGAAGAGCTTTAGCTAAAAAGTTAAAATCATTGAGCCGAACCCGCTCTATTTTACCCCAAACCAGGACAACATTAAATTATTTCTTTAAAGTAAGATATATACTAACAATATATATAGAATGTATATACATTACTGTATTCTTATACTATGAAATGTATTTAATTTTCTTGTAATAACTTAAGATACCTGACTGAAGGCCTTCATTTGTGATAGTGTAATCATCAGTCAGGCCACGACACATTACAAGTTTCATTTGCTGTTCTCTGCATTTAGAGATAAAGGAAGTCTCCTGAGTACAGTGTTGTCCAGTGAAAAACACTGAACTGTTAGCAGATGAGTCTAACTAAATCCAGCAACTCCTGCAATGTTAAAAGTTCACATGCAATTGGGAGAGGAAAGCATTTCCAATTCTGTAATATTGGAACCCTACTGTGTGGCTATCTTCTGCTTACTCTTCCTGTAGTGTTTAGGAGCAGGTATTACAGCACGTCAATATAGAAAACATGTCTTAGCGATTAGTCTTCACAGGAAACTCCTGCAGTAGGACAGGACAAAGACTGAAAGCAGACACAAGTTGATGAAAGCCAGGATCCCAGCTTCAGGAAATCACACTGAGGAATCTGGTATGACAATACAACTGAAAAGCTGTAAACAATGGAGTCACCCTTTTTGGGG
>NW_008610285.1:15768-35656 GCF_000691845.1 Merops nubicus | reverse complement strand
GGGTTCAGCTGTTAAACAATTTGAGATATTACCAACTGATGACTGAGTGGTCTCCACTCGTCCTCCTCTGGGAAACCTCATGTTGTTTCCAGGGTTTCCTAGTAAGATCTTTTTACATAGCTAGGCAGTTAACAACTTCTTTGTTTGTTTAAGTTGATTTCAGTGTTTTATTTAAAAAATCACAACTGTTGGTCTACGAAGCAGTTTGCATCAATTAACTACATAATTTAAAACCTCATACATGTAACTGTACTAGCAGAAAGTCATTTATGTGTGTGTAATCTACAAAGACAAGTTGCATGAAGAGGTAGGAAGAATGAAATTATATTTCTTGCTGAACTCATAACATTGTAACTGGTGAGCAGAAAAAAAGTCCTCAACTCCAGAACTACATGAACTAGATACTTAAGGAATGGCTCTCCATGAAACCCCATATAATTTTTGGTTTATTGAAGTAGTACCAGAAGAATAGATTTGTCAGTTTTGGAGAAAAAAGGGAAGAATTGTAATGAAAGTTTGTTACTCTGTAAGAGGAACTGAGACATCTCACGTTTTCTCTCCCAGTATCTTAGTAAAGTCATAGGCAATTGTTTGTCTTCAAAGCTCAGATCCTGATAACCTTTTAATGTGTTTGCTGCTTGAAATAACAAAGACATAAAGCTCCTACAATTTGCTTTGGGGTTTTGTTTGTATTATACCAGAACCTTACAATCTTACACACCAGAAAAGGTAGTGTATCTGAAAATAAACACTTATTTAAATTTACAGAATTGTGTTCAAAAACACTTTATGTTTTTCTTGAGGATCTAAGTGTCAGAAAGTAAAAGAAAACAAAATCTTCTAATTGTGTGTACTATTGCAATGATTTCTTACATCTGTTATCAGTACTTAAGGTGTCTATATTTTAAACAAAAACATCTCTTAGATTGAAAGGTCTGCTATTAAATACTTATTTAATCTGATATTAAAATATTAAAGTAATTTTGGGGCAAGAAAATTAAATAATTTAAATATTGTTTCCTGACTGCTTTTGTCCATTTTATCTGAATGGTCTTTCTAATATTTATACACTGCTACATAATGTAAAATCCTCACCATCTGTTTAGGTCATGTGCAGAAGATTTTATAGAGTGATCTGAAACTCCTCAACCATCACTGGCATAAGGGGTAGGCATAAAATTAAAAAATCCAAAAAGTGGCACAAATAACTTCAAAGAACCCACAGCCCTTCCTGTTAAGTGTCTTCACTTGTAACAAAAAGACTGGAACATTAAGTCACTAGCAGCCAACGAACCTAGAGATGTATCTTGCTGATCAGTGATGATATGATGGATTGATAAAGATTGACTGAACTCATCCTTACAAAAAATAATTTTTGGAATGAAAATGACGAAGAACTGTTTTTAGAGGAAATTAATTCTTTCTGTTTTCTTTCTTAAAACATAACAGGAGTGAAAGATATAACTAATATCCTATATAAATGATCTTTCTTGTTCATATGGGCATGCCCACCAAAGTAGAACATTTCAAGTGCACAGCACTAACTCACACAAAAGCTCAGGCAACAGGACAGAAAAGTGAAGGAGAAGAACAATAAAAAAGGAGACCATCTGAGGTGCATGCTCAAAGTTTTTTTCACTATATTGTGCTACGATGATTTCCTCAAGATTAAGAGAGAAATTAACCCATTTGATTCAATATGAAGGAACAGTAAGGTTCACCACCTTATGAAAAAAAATGTGGTGCTGTTAATGAATGGGACAGGCAATCAGATGACAAAGGCTAAAGAAAAGGCCAACGTAATCAAAGCCTTCCTTGCCTCAGTCTTTTCTGGTAAGACCAGACTTCAGGAATCTCATATTCCTGAGACCAGAGGGAAAGTCTGGAGCATGAAAGACTTACCCTCTGCAGAAGACAACCAGCTTAAGGAACTTTTAACCAAACCGGACACCCATAAATCCATGTAGCCTGACAGGTTGCACCCACAGTACTGACCAGTGTCACTGCACGGCCACTCTTGAGTATTGTGCAGTGTCCAGTTCTGTACTGTGTCCAGCTCTAGCCTCCCTACTCCAAGAGAGACATGAATTTAAACTAAACTATAATCTAAAAATAAATAATTTGCTATCCTTTGCACAGGGTCAGAGTCCTTTTCTGGAATGCATCATCAAACACATTCAATGAATGCTGAGAACCTGATTATTCGAAAGCAATATCATTACTTACAACATAGTTTTTTTTTAAATACTCTACTGTTCTAGACCTATTGACTCTGAAGCTAGTTTAAAAATAATTGCTTTTAAAAAGAATACTTGGTCAGATATGCTAAGCTGGAGAGTGAGAGGAAGAAACATGGATCTTGGGTAATTGTAGGTACCAGCCATACTTTCAGGAGTGCTGGTTTAACAGCCTTCCTCTAAACACTGCAGAGTTACTTATGCAATTTTATGCATATTTTTATGCACTGCTTGCAAGTGATACAGGAGAACTACAGTGCATTACAATTTCTTCACAGGCAATTATGAAATAACTGCATCAACTAGTAGAACAATGTACATTCTATCCAATTAAATGTTAAGCTGTTGATACTTTGCACAAGATATGAGAAGACCAATTCTAATTTTCAAGCTACTCTATTAAGTAAATGTTAAAATATCTATTTTATTTTCTTGTTAGTTATATTTTGTTTGACTGTGCTCTTTGAAAACGGTTGTGATGCTATGCAAGATGATTTTACATCTAAAAATTTAGAATACACGTATCTCAAATTGCTTATTGAAAATTAACCTGCTGCTTCACTAGTAGTACAGACAAAATAAGATTGTTAAAATGTATGCAGCACAACACACACACACAAAAAAAGTAGGCACAATATGCCTGTATAGATCCAAGAAAAATTTTGACCCAGCACAGGTGACAGTCCACACAAACAAAATTTCCTTTTTCGTGAATCCTAACGGGAGCAAAAATACTGTAATTATTTTTGGTTGCAAAAGCATGACAGTAATTGTCATTGGTTTTTAGTTACCTGATAAGACAACTTCAACTAGGTCTCCTTCTTGGATATCTGCAGCTGATTTCACTAACTGAAGAATGTTTTCAGAGGTAGGGTCATGGCGGAAGAGCAGAATTTTGTCGTACATTCCATAGAAACCACATTCAGGAAACTGCAATACAAACCCATGAGAATTTACTACATTATAAAGTACATAACCATAAAATACAATTACTGCATAATTAATTTTTGAGGGTAGACTAGACTATTCTTTAGACTAGTACCAAACAGGACATGTATTTTTTCATATGACAATATTTATCACTATAGTCTAAAAACGGCTTTTCCCTCAAGCAAGTAAGCTCATTTGCCCTTTCTTCTGTGAGCAAAGTGCTATCCACCAGGTAACGAGAGAGAATCACATGTATCCCGTAGCCACTGCAGATAACTTTGAATAACAAGTTCTTGAGCAAGGTGAGCTCATTAAATTCTCCTGAAGCAGGTGCCTGGTCTAGATAAGCTATGGAGCTCCCTCCTGGTCTGTATTACTCCAGAATTCTATGATCTCTCCCCAGATTACTGTCAAAAAGATGCCTTAAAATCAGAAGTAGTATTTTTCAGCTCTGCGTAACATGCAGTGCATAAAGGACAGTTCTTTAGGAAATACCTATTTCTTGAGACTAAGGTTGCTAGACACATACTAAATTAAGTTATTAAACACATAAAACAATGTTTCCAAACTTGTTATAATAATTTACTTCAATGCAAAGAAGTTGGAGCTATGAAACCAAATTAAAAAATTTGAACTATAAAGAGAATAAAAGAAAAACCTTCAGAGGTTATAAACTTGAGATTACTATATAAGCAACTTTTCCTTTTTTGCTGCAGCACAAAACACACGAGTTAATTTTTTTTTCGTGTTCCTAGCCTAAATAATGAAGATTCTGTTTTGAAAACACAGCCAAGAATCCCTTTTTTCTGATACAAAAGATTCAATTCAATTTTAAGTCATTGAACTACTCTATGTTTTATTTGGCAGTGAAAGCATCACAATGGTAAGTATAGCTGGAGAGATAAACTGGAGGGTCTTGAGGTTACCATCACTTTGAAAAGAATGCAGAATAGAGGGAACTCAGCATAAAGTGCTTTAAAACAACATATTCATTAAGGATTACTGGAAGCTTTGGAACCTATCCAAGTATCCCAAGAAACTGATGGGTTTTTTTAAGCTTTAAAGCATGCACTGAAAACAGAGAGACAAAATGGTCAGACCCCTGGTTTGAATGAAATGCAACTAAATCTCTGAAGTTTTGTCTTATTCCAGATTATACCATAAATACCAACCCAATGCTAGTTCTCCATTGGGTAGACTACCTGCCCCCCCCCAAAAATAAGCTGGTCTATGTAGTTACGCATACAGGTTTTATACTGAACAGAAACAATTTCCAGACTCTGAAACATATAACATTCCCATAGAATATCTGCAAAATTCTGCAACAGTGAATGTTTTTAAAGATTCAGAATTTTTGCTCACATGCACTGTATATCACATTAAAAATCCTAGGCTGCTTACCTATATAAGATACTATGTCAAGGTCATTTCCTTGAGTACTGTTATCTTCTACTAATTACGACCTGAAGGAGCCAGCAATCTAACACCAAACTTTGAGAAGGTTGGCAGTAACATCAACACATGTACTTCTAAACCAGCTTTACAAATGCATATGTAAGAAGAGAGATATATTTGTAACTTTGCTAGTAATCAGCTAACCATTCATATTCACAGTCTCAGTTGAATGGTCACAGTAACAGCAAGGTATACTTTACCATGTTCATACAGCTGAAAATTGCTTATTATGCCAAGTTCAATTCACAATTCCAAAATATTTCTCACTGATGATGGACCAAAACTTTCTCACTATGTGGACCAAAAACTTGCACTCTAAGTTTGGTCTGCTGCCTTTTAAAAACATTTCATGGTTTTATTCTTGTTAAGAGGAACAAAAACAGTATTTTCTACTTTCATATTCATCTGTTAAAAAAAAAAAAAAAGAACACTGAATAACTGTATATGATATACATCACCACATTTAAAACTTACAGAAGTAGCACCAGATAGAATAAAATTAGTAAAGACGAATACTGAATTTTTCTTTAATTAAAATAAAATTTTCATCCAGGCCACACTTCTAACAGCCAAAATGCACATTTTGCCATTAAATAATCAGTAAGTTAATGAAATACTGCCATATCTGGATGACAACACTGTGCAGGCAACTTTTGCTTGCTTCATACTCTCTTTAAAAAGGTGCCTTTTCCTGGAAGTCAGGAACCATTCTTAACTATAAACAGGTATTATTGCTGGTGTCTAAACATCAATACCAGTCAATTTTTATTCAATTACCAAAAGAGATGCAATACTAAGGAATAATAAGTTATTTTTAAAGTTTATCAAGAAGGTAAAACCAGCAGAGTTTTGGAAAGAGAATGTAGACAAAAGCAATACTCATTACACAAGAATATAAATCTGTGCGTCTTTGTATATTTCTGTTACTCTATAGCTATACTTTAATGCTAGAGTAATATCCTCTGTGATAACTAAAGGAGAAGAGGCAGAAGAGACTTAAAGCTTCAGTATAATTGAAATAAATACTTAAATATGGAAACAACAGTAATTTTCCCCCAAGGGAGGAATTACTGAGACACAGTGCGAAAATCCTTAAAAAAGTTCTTTTACATGGAATAATCTGAATCCTTCATGAAGACAACATAACCTAGATGACACTTTCTCCCACAGTCCCAAATGTAAAGATGAAGTATTTCAACAATCACATACTTAGGATGCAGTAAATATGAAGGACTAAACTCAGAAGAATAAAACAAAAAATGCTGAAGGATCTTAATCCTCAAGGTATCATTTCCAAACCTCACTAAAATAATAAATTATTCAACCTAGTACCAAAAGCACTTTTCCAGTTCAATAATGAACTAATTTCACATCTTAGATGTGAAATAGTTCCTCTAGGTTTTAAAGAAATTTGCTTTACATTAAGCATAAATGGGACTGAACCAAAGCTTTCAAAAGGAGACATAATCTGAATTTCAATTGGTCTCTTCATCCATATAAGTGCTAGTGTAGCCTAGGTTAATAAAAAAGCAGATGACACAGGCACCTGTGCTGAACCTAAAAGCCATTTTGATGCCTGTGCCATGGTGCTCCATGACTGGAAAAGCTCTTCCTCTTCCCTCACTCCAGCTCTTGAGCTGGCAGCAGGCAGACTCACTCTTTTCCTTAAGGTTTTAAACTTAGAATATGCATGAAAAAGTAATCCCTGTGGGATTATAATTTTAATTAAATAGATTCCTACCTTGCTACAGTATACAAATCTGAGCGTTTGTCATTAGAAAGAGAATTTTAACAGATGCAGTGAAAAATTAAAAATATATTTTGAAGTGGGAACTGCTGATTTTTCTCAAACACCGGAATAATTTTCTCCACTGGATTTCAGAGACACTACAGATATTTCCCTCTAATTACAATTAAAATTGCTTGCTCTTCCTTTATATTCCCATTCCATTTGCTCTTTTCAGATTAGCTCTTTTTTCTTGCCATACTACATGTATTATGTATGTGTGTATAAAGATTGTATTTTGAGGTATCACTCATTATATCCTATAGAGAACAAATAAATTCAATCATAACGTTTTTTGGTAATTCCCAGATAAACTACTCTCATGCCAAGAGAGGTATTTTGATGGTGCGATTCCCCAAATAAAACATTCTGTAATGACCAACTGTTGAAACAGTGACAAAAATATTCCCTCAGCTAAGTTTACTCCTGCCAACAATAATGATGTTATGCGCAAACAAAAAGCAGCCACATTGCTCGGTACTATAAATAGCATTTATTTTTGCCAAAACAGGGCAAAATAGAAAGACGCATATATGTCGAGCTACCTGAAAGCTAAGCTCACTAAAAATGACCATGTTGGATCTAAATTTCCAACAGTAATAAAAGTCCTTGTTTCAGTAGAATACCTGCTTAAAGTGGAATTACCAGAGGTAAAATGGCAATTGTAATTTCTATAATGAGAAAATACAGTATTTCTGTAAGAATCAGGAGAGTGGAAATGCATGGGATTCAGAAAAAGGACTTATTTCTGGATGGTTAACAAGTCATCAGCAGTTTCTATAACATCACAACTGTCTATATTGTTGCCTACTCTAAGCGTGAAATAAAACGCACCTTCTTCAATTGCTTTCAGTGTGTTTTAATCTAAGGTGCATCAGTTTACAACTGAAACAGGATAAATGACCTTTAGAGCATAACAATGCGTCAAACTGCCACAGCTTGGTTGTGTATTTCAAGTGTGCCTTCTTCCACACCACCTTCTTTTAATAAAACGATCAGTTCTCCAACGTGATTTATATCACTTACAAACAATTCGGGTTCCAGACTTGCAATTTAGCAAAATTTCAGTATTAACATAAATCTGTCTCCAGTCTTGATATTATCTACTACGTATTTTCCAGTGTAAAGACAAGAAATATTGGACCACATGTTTCTAAGAATGTTTAAAACTAAAAATGTTTTTGGTGGAAGAATAAAAGGTTCAACACACCTGAAGTTAAACTGAAAATTTGGATTGCCATAGACACTGAAGTTCTGGAAAAGATGAGAGTAGTTTTTAATAAAACCATTACAAAAAATTCAAAATAAATACAATTAAGGAGGAACGCAATTATTATTGAATAGAACGTCCAGTGCTAATCCTTTCAAAAGCCTTACTTCTATTTTCCAAACTTGTACTTTCAACTTTGGTTATTATCATCAATTTATGACAGATGTCAAAGACCATAAGGAAGATACATCATATTAGATATATCCTTCATAAAAAGGAAGGTTCTTTAGCCTAGACACATGCAGCTCCTGTTTGGAGTCCAGGCTTAAATGACAGTCTTCAAAACATAAAAGATTGCTGTCAATAGGAAAGGAATAATCTGTTTTTCCTCTATAAGGAATTAGACTGGAGACAAGGAAAGTTTTGCAAGGATAAGAATTTTTTTAAAGTCTTATTGTCTGCCTAAGAAAGGGAATCTCTGTTACTAGAGAGTTTTTTAACAGAACAAATCAACACATCAGGAATCTGACAGCTGATCTTTCTCTGTTGGGATAGAAGGATAAAGTAGATAACCTTACATGACCTAATGATCATGATGCTGAAAATTTTGGAACCTAGAATAAATGGGGACAAATTAAATAACTGTGTATTACTAATTTTTATGTTATCTATTTACTTATTCATTAAGTACAACTCTCCCCGTCCATAAGCCATGTTAAATCTTGTTTATGACTATCCACAGTGATACTGGGTCAAAAAAATGCTAACTGTAGCATGCCTGTTCTCAATAAAACTGTCATTATCATAGAGAGGAAACTGTATTATACAGCCACAGGTTTTGTTCACTAATTTACTAAATTAAAGGTAATCTAATACAATAAATTTTTTTAGAAAATTTTAAATATAAACTCTCTTAAGATGTACAAGTCATTAGTGAAAAACAGCATTCATGTTAATAAATCATTATGTCACAGTAAAGTCAAATTGATTTCACACATCTTGATGAGGAAAATTCATCATTTAGACATCATTTCTGTTTAAAACCCAGCTTTCACAGATGGCAGTGAGGGACTGAAGTTTTAGCAAGATGATGTTTCTGGATCAAGCTGCAAGTAATTTCCTAGTTATTTCCTTTTCCTTTTTAAAGTGGACATTCCATTAACAATACAGTGTTCACTACTGTTGCTTGTAGTGATTACACATGTACTACAATTCTGGATACAATGTGTTTATTTTTGGATAATAGTGACTTAAATTTGTTAAGTTTAAGAGCTTTTAAAATATTAATATTTACTGAATGTAGATACAGTGATCATTCACAGACTGTGAATACTACTTCAGTGCTACTTTAATCAATACATCTCCACAAGAAATAAAATGCATATACATACCTCTCATAAGGTTTGATTAACCTAAGTTTTACGTCTAAAAAAATTCAACAACAAAGGCTTAAACATCAGTTTTCAGCATTCCTACTCTTCCTTTAAATGATGCTTGTCTCATATGATGCCAATAGTTTCTCCTTACATGTACTGTAATATTATCACAATAAAAATGTACTATGTGGGGAAAACATAGCAGACTTTTATTCCAAACACTGAGCCTTTAAAAACTGCTGTCTAGACATTCATTTTTATATGACATAGTAGCAGCTTTTAAAGTAAAAAACAGGAAACACTACTAGCATTTGAAGTCAACTGTAAGCAGACTGAAGTTGTGTGCTTCTTTGATTTCCTGAAACTATCATGTAACTGTTACCTACCAATAAGACTTTAAAAAAAAAAATGTTCTTTAAAGAAATTTTTAAACAGTGAAAAAAATTATCAGGATCCCAAGTAATAGTTTGGTATTGCCCAGCTTGTGTGTACAATGGTAGCACAGGGCAGATGAAGGGTTGGCACTAACCTTTCCTCAGTAGATATCCAAGCGAAAGCAATCACTGAAGAGTGTTTACCCTTAGCAATTGTAAACATCTCAAGAAAATCTACCAAAATATTTCACTAATAACTGTATAGAAGCCAAATGATTATGCAGACTCTAGGGTTTCATTTTAAAAGATTTCAAGTCATACTACCAAAAAAATGTGGACCCATTAAATTTCAATAACTACAACCTCTAATTGTAAGTATTCAGTAATTAATTTGATCCATCATCCATTGTATCAGTCAGTAACTGCAACAGCATATGCCTGTACACATGCAGCACGAGCTGAACTATGTATGTCCACATGTGTGCCGTCTTATTAGCAATTGTTCCCAATACAGGGATCGAAGACAAACTGCTGGGAAAAAAAAAGGTAATATTTAAAACTCTTTGAAATTACTGTGACAATCCAATGTCTATCTACTATTAAAGAAATAGAACATTTAAAGACTTGAAATATCAAAATGCTAATGTGTTTCAAATATGAATTCAGAAGTTTCCAATAATAACTAATCATATACGTAGTTATTTGAATGGAGAATGTATTCAGCCTTCTTCTTTCTGTAGTAGAAGACAATTTCTAATAGAAATTAAATAAAAGGAAAGGTGAGACTGCCTAAGGTGACACAACACTCCCATCAGTTTGGTTTAATAATTATATATTTGGAGGATTAGCACAGTGGATATCTCAAATTAAAATCTGATGAGAAAGAAATATCTTCCAAAAAAAGAACTTCATCTGCAATAGCTGGAAAACACATATTCTAAATATTGATGCCAATTTCAGTGTAATTACTAATGTAATTCAATAGTCAAAAAAGTGTGTTGTTGTGGTCATTTTGCAAAAATACTTCTTTCAACATACTAAAATTGCCATGCATTTGTAACAGACCAAGTAGATAGATTCTCATTGCTAAAGGTGCAAAAGGGGAAAAAAAAAAAACCAAGCTTGTTTCTGTCTTTTTGTCTGTTAGAAGACTTTTGCACATTTCCTGTAAGGGATAGTTTCTGTTGCTTTATTCTAGGAAACAATGAGAGTTGTCTTTTTAATTTTTTCAGTCCTCATTGACCTTTTTCTTTTTAGGGATAATTCTTTTTTCCTTCTGAATTAGTTATATTTTTATAAGCCTTCCTCTCAGAGAAGTCCTTAGTGATTACCATAACAGCAACAAGAACCTTGACCTGGAAGTCTTCCACAGCACAAAGATAATGATCCAGTATGTATAAGGACTGTGGGTTAAATAACGTCTTAACGGCATGTGGAGAAGTTTACTCGCCCTGAATGTTTGTTGAGCTAACCTAACTTGCTGAAACACAGGTTAGGTTAGGTTAACCTAACTCAAACAAGGTTGTTTGCCTAGCCCTAACCTGTGAAGAAAAAAAAAAAAAAAAGTAGTCTTACACTGATACAACTGTTTTAAAATACAGATATAAATGTAAAAAGTTTTTGAAAAAATCATTAACCAAACTGAAACATTCTTCTTTTACATTCTTAAAATAACAATGCATTTTATTTTTAGAAGTCAGGATTTCCTTTCTCTACTGAAGCTACAACACAAGAAATTCATGATACCGAAAAGCACAGAATTTTTGGCCAAGAGGCCTAAGTTCTCACTTAATTATGGCCATTGCTATTAACTCACTTGCAAAACTCAAGAGATTTTTAAAGGGCTCTTTTTACCGAGTGCAGAGCTACCATGAAAACGTGTCTTTCCTTTATGCATAAATAAAATACTATTAGACTTCGTGGTTTTGTTGTAAAAATGATCAGCTAGGTTTCAGACTTTCTTCATATAAACCACCAGTCACTAGAAACTAACACGAAGTCTGAAGTTTAAATAGAAGTTCACACTATGGCTATGAAGAATCTATGTAGTTGTTGCGCAGGGAGCCCCAGAATCACGACACACTTCACAGAAGGTTCGTCAGTGTTCCGCTTTAAGCGACGCAGGCAGCTGTATTTATACACTCGGTGACCGATCACACATAGTTTATACTTTCGTATTGGTTAACACTGCCCAGCCATGCTCTATCCCCGTATCCCGATAGGTTAAATGTCTCTGTCCACGCGCCAAGGCGCTGACAGGGTGGTCTCCTACTTGCAAGTTCCAGCCAAGCTTTGATCTGCGCAGACGCTGTCGAGCTGTCCCCCATGTCCTTCCTGCCTAGAGCCTCAAGGGCACGATGCCCTGGAGGTTCACCTCTGGTATTTCATCCCCTTCCTTGTAGCCTGAGCTGCGCATAAGTGCTGCCAGGACGCCATCTTGTGACGCAGTTAAAATTCCCTCTACATGTAGTAACCTTCAAGTCAGAAGAGGCAGTGGTATCTCCAACTCATTCCAGGATGTTTCAGAAAATGGTGACTGTCTCTAGACGTTTCCAGTGACTGCATTTGCACTTGCCAAGCAGCCAACAGCAAGGATAGGCAATAAACACTTTTTCCCTTTTCTTTCTTTCCTCCTGTTTTATTTTACACAGGCTATCAGCTTCCAGTTGCACAGGGAAGAAAAGTGTCAGAAAATATGAAGAGTACTACTGACCATCTTGAAACTGCCTATATTGCAGTACTACCCAAAACAGGTCAAGACCATTTGTGACAGGTACAGAAAGGAAGGCAAATGATTGATGAACAAAGATCTTGCATTGGAAAAGTAAACAAGCAACTGAAGAAATCTTGAAAGGTTAGGAAGATACATGACCAGAGCAAGGAAAACATACTTAGAACAGACCCATAGGAAAGACTGTGACTTGAACCTTGATGATAGCAGCAAGGAGAGAGATTTATAAGGTTTAAAGCAGTGAATGGGGACAGCGGTTATAGATCCTCACTTCATTTTGCCTTTATGTTCCCAAAATAGTGATAGAAGGTTTGCTTCTGATCTAATCGCTTCTGAATTGCTTCTGTACCGAGTTCAGCAAGTGCCTGCTGACTGGGGTCAACCCACTACACCTCAGTGCAATTAAACAAGAAAATTCTTAAATAATAACACTTTCTCTCAAACAAAGAGAACTTTAGCATAATTAGTGTAACTACTGAGCTACCACAAGACATTATTATAACTTGCTCCATTTCCATTAAAAAAGATCATATTTATTTTTCTCTGTGACTTGTGGAAGTACTTCATTCTGAATTACTGCATGTAATGGCTTACCAAAAACAGATGTTGATTATGTCTTGGAATTTGATTTTCACTAAGACCATGTAAAGACTACTTAATTTAAAATAACCTCTGACTTAAATATAATTTACCTTCTCCAAAAGTTAGCTTTTTTACTGTTACTTCCTCGAATTTTAAAAATTCAAGTGCCATGCAAATCAAAATGGACTTGTATAGCTGACTTCTCTATCATGTAGATTAAGACATTAATTGAATAGAAATATTATACAAGTAATAATTAAAAAAAAAAAAAACACCACCACAATGAGACTCAAAAGAAAAACTAGTCTTCACATTCTGTTGGAGCCAAAAAGTATTATCACATATACCACATCTGCATTTGCGGTGTAATTTCCCTGAAAATGTTAACTGGCAGAAGCACTGAAGGAGAGCAGTAACAGCTTGTGTCTTCTCACTTATTGCATGCTCAGCGTTTGGGAGCATTACTCTACTAACACTGGTCTATTAATGCTACATGTGTCTAAGGCAATACAGGAACCTCAGCAGAAAGGCTCCCACAGTTCCTGTATATGTTCTCTGTGCAGTCCAACACTGTCCACCCCAGTCAAGAGTTAATAGAGCTTCCTGTGAAAAATTTAGGAGAAGAATGTGACAAAAGTGTCACATCGTTGACAGGCATCCATTTATGTAGATGTTTCAAGAACAGATTGCACTTTTCACCAAGGAGGTTGAGGACTGGAGCAGAAATTTTCATGCCCTTCAGGGAACAGGCAGAAAAGGAATGATGAATCACTAACAAAATCCAGTATTTTCTCTAGTTCTTCTAAACAAAAACGAAAAAAAAAAAAACCACAACACATTTAAGACAGTGAGGGAGGAGTCCTTTTCTCACAAGCATTCACTGTTTCTGAAGCTGCAGTCCTACTAATTCTATGCCATAACAAAGTCCTAATTTAAAAAAGATGAAAAGAAATCAATTCAAGAGCTAATTCTACACATTATTTTAAAAACAAACAAACAAAACTCCAAACCCCTATTTCTGTGAGAGTCTACCACCAGATGTGTTTTATCTATCTCTAAGCAAGCATTGTATCAATTCAGGAGACTCAGTCATATAAATGACACAGCAACACATACATAGAAGAAGCATCTCTGGTCTTTTTACAGATTGCACAATACAAACTGCATGTAAGTAGTTTCTGTGTATGAGGTAAGAGATCTAGACAGGTCTAGTAAAGACCTAGAGATTCATTCTAGATCATTCTCACTTGTTTATACCTCTACTCTGCTTCTAAAATACAATTCATTTCCTTCAAGACAGATGTTAGTTTAGGTAACTGCTTAAAGATAAATTTTAAAAGCTTTTTTTTTTTTTTTTTTAATCAAGAATACTGTTTTAATTAAGGCATTCCTAAATATGTAGTTTCCTCCTGAAAAAGCAGAACTCCCTTACAGGATTATTTGGCTCCCTAAACCGAAAAGGAATATAATCAGGAGTGGATTACAGCAGGAGAAAAGGCTGAGGGTGCTTATGTTGGACAGCAGTTCAGCATGAGCACATACACTTAAAACCAGGTCTGTACAGGGAGTTAGATGACTAGCTTAGAAATGAGAACTTGTAATACCATGTTATACACATTAATTCCCCATTCAAAATGTGTCCTAGAAAAGCCCAAATATTAAAATGACAGTGTCCAGAACAGCTAGTAAAGAATATAATGACAGAAATGTCTGTAAATTATTGTTCTAGGCAAATTTAGTTGTTCTTTGCAGATCAAAGTAAGGTATGTCACATGTCTAACGACAGCAAAAAGGATTTTCCTTGCCACTCAGTAACTTAGTTACTCCATTAAGAGGTCATTTGGGCTTCTAGACCTGCATTCCTAGAAGTTTCAAAGCTGGACTGCACAACTTTTTGAATACAGTCCTAGTCATTAGGCTAGGACAAGATGACTAAAGAAACAGAAACCACTGACAGATGTATGGGATCATAAGCAGTTCACAGCAAAGTTTCTGTGTCTGTAATGGGCACTGGACAGTTAAGTGATTAAAAATAAATAATCCTCCTGAGAGCAAACACCCAAACTAAGATTCTCCACTTCAAACATCTTGTCAGCCATTCTGTTTCTTAACAAAAGTACTTGTAGCTTCTGTGTTTCCATCTGTACCCCGTACACCCTTTAATAACATTTATGCACTGAAGGAAAAATCTCTCAGCACACTCAGGCATAAGGATTAAATATATACTTACGTGAATCTAGGAATACTTTCACAGAATTAGGAAAATCATATAAAGAGAAGCACATGAATAAACCTTAAAGTTACTTAAATATTTAAAATTTGTTTCAAAAGTATAAATGCAGTAAACACAGAAATTGCCATTTCCAAAAGGAGCTCTGAAGCGTGTGTTTCATACATACAGAAATATAATGTTCAAAACAGAAAGCTGATAGCAACAGATATAAATAGAAACATAAGAGTTGTAGAAAACCACTAAGGAAAGCCAGAAGATAATGCGGAAATATCACTGTCAGCATACTTACGGCACACTAAATGTTTAGCTAATGCTTTAGGAACAAAACACTATCACAACTCTAACATCCATAAATATTTATCGATCACTTTTTTTTTTTTTCCTTCTACTTCTTCTTTTCACTTCCCCTCCACATTTCACATTTTGGAAAAAGGTAGTATTAGGTATTAACAATGAAATACTTTGTACACCAGTTGATATGAACGTTGAAGAGGACTCACTGAATCTGCAAACTTATTTTGGCAAGTCCAAAATGCTTTAAAGCAAAATAGAGCAGTAAATTCAATGGTTGGGGTCTGGAGCAACTGAGTAGAGGAAATAATGGAGCAAAAGATACACTGTTCAATAAAGTAAAAGATGAAGAAAACTACAGTTTAACTAGCTCCTTGGCTTTTGGAAAAACTAGGTAACTTAGTAATGTAATGAGGAGACTGCACAAGCACAATTTCACAGAGATACAAAGTCAGACTTGGCAAAATACTCTGTCAGGCCCGTGGAAACATGAAATACGAGATACTCTGATCCAACAGGGACTCTGTTCAGGGACTCTGTTCTCAAAAGGAGTGATGAAATTTAGCTAATGTAGTGGGTAGTTAGATGAACATGCACTCTTAGTGAGTTGCTTTTGCCATGAACTAGGGAATATCAATGAAGTATATGGATTTCTTACCTCTGATTTTGGCACTAATACAGATGCAACAGGAAGCATACTCGTATCTAGGATTTAAAATTTAAAAAACTAGGACAGCAGAGAAAGGATTCAGGGAAGAATGACAGAGTAATTAAGGAACTGAAAGATATGCTCTCCTCTACATGGCAGCAGGGGATTAAACAGTTTCATTTCTAAAGGAAGGTCAGAGTATGATTCAATCATTTTTGGTAAGCATGAACATGAGAAAGTAAAATTTGATTACCTACTGATTCATCCGCCTTGCAGACAAAGAAACAGCAAGTTCCAATTTCTAACAGTTGAGGCTATGTAACAATACTTTTGCTGGTCCAATTTTTTTTTTTTTTCTTATTTCAAGCACGTAAAACAAGTGTTCACTGAGAAACAAATATAGTAGTGCTATTTCCACATAATTGGATTTTTCTTTCTAAAAGAGACACTGTTTGAAAAGGAGTTCAGACAACTTTTGTGGCCTTTCTTATACAGAAATATTAGAACCAATTACCATAATGTCAAACTTGGCAGTAACACTCATAGTCAACCTAAATGGAGAAAGCAGCTAACAGCTTTTTTGGGACTCTTCTCAGGCATCTTTTTAATTTTCTTCCTTTTTTTTTTTAAGGGTCAGAATAACAAAGTAGGTATTTAATACATCAGGTATCTGACATTAACCTGCCAATCATTTTGGCATTGCCAGGACCCCTAATGAACTCTGTACAGTTCTGGGTTCCCAGAGACAGTTTAAGGACAGCACCAAAAGAAAAGTCCTGAAAAATGTGATATAAAAGCAAAGATTTAAAGAACTAAGCAATGACTAGCAGAAAGACGATAGATCAACAGAAACTGGCAGTCTTTAGTTCTGTTAGGCAGTAAAAAGTTTATACAAATGAGATTTAAGTTAACTACTAAGAATCAAGGGTAGCTTAAAAACTGGGAATTGCTTTTTGCAGGAGGCTGTGGCATTTCAATCACTGGAGGTTCCCAGAAGAGGTTAGAAAAAGAAGGGTGCAGATACAGCTACTCACGACTTAAAACAGAAGGAAAGGTGTTTGGGTCTTTCTATCTCCTTATTTACAACTCCCCACTTTCACTTCAAACCACTTTCACTTCAGAGTAAGAAAGGTAAACTACATAAGGTATATTCCTACAGTTTCATGTTTCTTTCTGTAAGTCACATTACTGTGACTTTCCTCTCTGATTATCTAAAATTCCCATTGTACACTCAACTGGAGAAATACTTCCCCATTTTTTGTTCTGAACAAAAAAGCGTAGAGCTTTAGAACTCCTCTGCAATGTTACAGAGCTGCCACATTTCACAAGGGAAGTTTTTGCACCACGGTGTGGGTGAATAAATGTCCACCCCCACCCCACTAGTACTGACAGATTATTTCAGTCAGACCAATCTGCCTCAAGAATATTTTTAAACATCAAGACAAAAGTTGCCTTAGAGTTTAATATGCCTGCAATGTCCATCTTAGAAATCACACCTTTAACAGATGAAATGAACACATTGTCAACCCTAAATTCCTGCATAGGTTTGTCCATCTTCAACTATCCACTCTCATCTTGCAATACTCAAGTGTTTAATTTTCCCAGTACGGAATTTCACACTCACTAAATCTCCTCTCTTCTCATACAATAGGATTGGTATTCAACAGTATTGTTCTCAGGGTCAACAAGTGACTGGAACTTTTCTCATGGCTGTACCCCTCTGATGTTGGACGTTAAATAGGTCCCCTATTGGTCTGGATGGGACTGCAGCTCTCCTGATGTTAAAAAAAAAAAATAAAAATTGTAAACGCTTTTGTGAATACATGTTGACTTAATCATGTCTCTAAATATTTAATTTCAAGTGCTGGCTCCTGCCTTCTTGCAAAAACAGCATAATTCAATGTGTTATTAAAAAAATCTTTTTTTCATGCACTTATAATTCATTGTGCAGTGCTACAGTTTCAGGCGCAGAAGCACTGCACAACTGACACTGGAATTTTAAGAAAACTTTTTTTTTTAATGTTTAAACCTGTGTTTAGAAGACAAGGCAATAAAATAAATATATGAGCTTATAATTTCTTTTTTCATATTTAAAGTCAGACCAGTTAGCTTATAAATGCTGCTGAAAACATATTTTAACCCAAGAGCAAAAAAGGTAAATCAGTTCCTTGAACCTACTAGTTCAAAGGGCAATTTCATATAGAATAACATATTAAAAACATATCACTTACAGCAAACAACTTACAGCTTTCTGCCTTTTATAGAGAAACCAAAGTCTCTGGCACCAACCACAATATTTTGAAGAGTGCTACAAGTGAAGTCAAAATCCTGCTCCTGCAGGGAGAAAAGCAGCTGACACGTTAAACTAAGAAAACTTTTCAGACCTTCATCTAACATCTAGAGAAACCCTTCTAAATTCTAATAACAAACAAGTCATTGTAAAGCAATCTCATTTGCTTGAAGTCTCAGCCATTTGGCACACAGCCAACCAGGGGTGAAGAGCCAGGCACTTCATACACAGAGATCCTAGCAACTAGAAGCCTGCAGAGAGCAGGAGATTGTGTTACCAGCAGCTAAGAAAACAAGACATCAGACATTACAGAGGAGTATACAGAATTAAATTTTTGTGGGTCTTCTTAGTCTTTTGCAATAGGTAAGAAGCAAGAATATGCGCAGGAAGATTCATAGACAATGAGGACAGAAACCTACATGTCACCTAAACTGCATGAAATGTAAAAATGTAGAGTAAAAATGTTAGACTAATGCCTCAAGAAAGGAAAACAGAGGGAATACCTCTGCTCTCAGCTAAGACAGTGAACTTTTCTAGCAAGACAAAAAAAAAAAACAAACAACAACTTTGGAGTTTCATTGGTTGAGCTTTCAAACCCTCTTCCCTCCCCCATCTTTTCTCACATAGCAAAGAAAGGAGCAAGTAAAGTGAGTCACTCCATTTTTTCATTAAAAAATAGTGGTGGCTAATCCATTTAGCTCTGACCTCATTTCTTCAGTGTGGCAGCAAGCCACAAAGTCTCAGTGCTCACCATAAGGAACTGATTCCTGGCCAGTGCAGATTTCAGACAATATGCCATAGCCCAAACCAAGACATACCAGTCCCACTTCGGTGCTTCTGCTCTATATCCTTTATGTGTGATACTTACCCACCATTTCCCATGCCCAATATTGAACATTTAAGGTGCTCCAGACACAAACATATACCCTCACGTGCTTACTACACACATGCCACCTAACACCCTTCATGCCATCCAGATTCCAACATTTTTACCCATTCCTCAAGCACTGAAGGGGTCACTGTGATCAGAAAAACATGGAATCATTTAGAGATATAAACCTAAGTATCTTCCTGCCACACATTCAACTGTTTTGATTTTCTACCAGTGCCAGTGTTCTTATTATGCATCACCAAGCCATCAAATAATGGACGGATGCATTAATAAGATTATGATGAACACATCCCTTTCATTGTATCAAATCCTCTGTAAATGCAGAGAAAACTTATGGGGTTTTTTTCCTTGCAATGTTTATGAAAGTACTTTAGATATAATATTTGTTCTTCTTGAAAGGCATCTTTCTTTTCCTCACAGCAAAGAATACTTTTACTCAACTAATTATGTATTATCAGCAGGTAATTTCACCTAAATTATTTCTTGCCTCTAAAACTAGTGAGTACACAACTGTGAGAAGAAAACTATAAATATTTCAAATAAGCACAGATGTGAGTACAGTGATCCAGCATGCTCACTGATACAGTGTGCTATCTTGAACTGCCAGCATCTATGGCTTCAATAATAACAAATGACATTTCAGCATCCTAAAGCAATCACCAAAGAATGCTTCATGGGTTATGTCACCTTTGATTCACTTTATGCAATGTACCAGTGAAATGCTGGGGTTTGAACCCTGCACCCCCAAATTAAGGCTGACATATGGGTGATTCCCACAGCCCTTCATACAGAGGTGGTGAGTTTGCCTTATAGCTTCCCCCCAGGGTGCGGCCGGCCCTGCAGGGAGAGCCA